>NC_133618.1:378783246-379003246 GCF_048593235.1 Sminthopsis crassicaudata
ACTAATAAAAAGTTAGAAACAAGGGGCAATTAGATGGCTCACTAGGTAGAACACTAAGCCTGAAGTAAAAAAGACCTGAATTCAAATATGGCCTTAGATACTTACTAGCTCTGTGACTCTGTCACTAATTTTGTTTGCCTCAACTTTCTCATTTGTAAAATGATCTGGAAAAGAAAATTATAAACAGTCCACTATCTTTAACAAGAAACTGCAAATGGAATCATAAAGAGTTGGGCAGAACTGAAATGACTGAACTAACACCATAATAAATTTCCCAGGGTTATTACCAAGTTGTGTAAGGTATTCATTGTATAAAGTGCTTTACATAGTGCCTGACACATAATAAACGGCATATAAATGCTAGTGATTTTTATCATTAGTTGCTATTATATTAACTATTGTTACTATATGTATGGTCTTTGCAATCCCTGATTTAGGAGTTGCTTTTCTTATCTTTCACTCTTTGTTATGGAGCTTAATGCCATCCTTCTCAGTCCTAATGATAGGATTTATCCCACATAGTCCATATTTCTTCCATAATTAGTCATATATGCATTTGAGAGCTTTGGTCTTAACTAATATACTTTTTGATCAAAAAGGCAACTGCATCAATTACTTCCCCCAAATACTAGTTGCATCAGGCAAGGATCCATCTGACACCATGAAGTATGCAAGCAAGTGATTGTTTCACTGAACTACAAAAGCTATATAGCCCTCCAGGTATACACAAGGATACCTCATTTTACATTATTCTAATGCATATGTATGTATGTGTGTGTGTGTGTATATTTACAAATCTAAGGTTTATGGCAACACTGAATTGAAGTTGATTGACACCATTTTTCCAACAGCTTGCTCTCACATTATGTCTCCATGTCACAGTTTGGTAATTCTTGCAATATTTCAAACTTTTGCATTATTATTGTATCTGTTATGGTGATTTGTGAACAGTGAGTGATCTTGATGTGACAAGTGTAATTGTTTTGGAGTGTCATGTATTGTACCAATATAAGACAGCAAATATTAATAGACAAATTTTTTTGTTATGGCTGTTTTTGTCCCTCTCCCTCTTCTCAGGCTTTCCTATTCCTTGAGACACAGCAATATTGAAATGAGGATAATTAACAACCTGATCATAAACTTTAAGTATTCAAGTGAAAGAGTCAATAGATGAAGCAAAATTAATTGTTGTCTTATTATTAGAAATAGGCACAGCCACTCCCATTTTCAACCATCGATCATTACCAGTGATCAGTAAGTCGTCATCAACATCAAAACAAGTGCCTCTACTAGCAAAAAGGTGACAATTTGCTGAAGGTTCAGATGATAGCATCAAATAGAAGTAAAATAATTTTAATCATGGCTCATGCATTGCACAATTAATAGACAATAGTACACTATAAACATAACTTTTATATGTATTCAGAAACCAAAAAATTTCTGTGATTTGCTTAGTTTTTTTAATTAAAATTTCGCATTTTCAAAACATATGCAGAGTTAATTTTCAACATTCACTCTTGCAAAGCCTTGCACTCCAATTTTTTTCTGCCTCCCTTTTCCTACACCCCCCAGACAAAAAGCAATCTATTATATGATAAACATGTGCAAATCTTCTATACATATTTCACAATTATGCTGCATAAGAAAATCAGATCAAAAAGGATAAAATGAGAAAGAAAACAAAATGTAAGGAAACAATAACAAGAAAAGGTAAACATAATTTTCTATGTTGTGATGCACACTCAGTTCCCACAATCCTCTCTTTGAGTACAGATGACTTTCTTTCATCACTAGACCATTGAAACTAGCCCGCATCACATCATTGCTGAAGAGAGTCACATCCATCAGAATTGATTATTGTATAATTTTGCTGTAGCTGTGTACAGTGTTCTCCTGATTTTACTCACTTGATTCAGTTTCAGTTCATGTAAGTCTCTCCAGACCTCTCTGAAATCATTCTGCTAATCATTTCTTATAGAGAAATAATATTCTATAACATTCATATGCTATAATTTATTCAACCATTCTTCAACTGATAGGCATCCACCATTTTCCAATTCCTTGCCAATATAAAAAGGGCTGCTACAAGTATATTTGCATTTGTGAGTTCTTTTGCTTTTTAATGATTTTTTTTGAGATACAGGCCTAGTAGGGATACTGTTGGATCAAAGGATATGCACAGTTTGATAGCTCTTTGGGCAAAATTCCATATTGCTCTTCAGAATGGTTGGATAATTTCACAACTCCACCAACAATGTATTAGGGTCCCAGTATTCCCACATCCCTTCCAAATCCCCTCTAAATCCATCATTCTTCTCCTGTTATTTTAGGTAATCTGAAAGGTACACCTTCATTTGCAATTTTCAGTAATTCCCTTGAAATTCTTAACATTTTCTTCTTCCAGATGAAGTGTGTTATTCTTTTTTCTAACTCTGTACAATAATTTCTTGGCAGTTTGATTGGCATGGTGCTGAATAAATAGATTAATTTATATAGAATTATCACTTTTATTATATTATCTCAGCCTACCCATGAGCAATTGATAGTCTTCCAAATGACTAGATCTGACTTTATTGGTGTCAAAAGTGTTTTGTAATTGTGTTCATAAAGTTCTTGACTTTGTTTTGGCAGGTAGATTCCCAAATATTTTATATTATCTACAGGAATTTTAAATGGAATTTCACTTTGTATCTCTTGCTGCTGGATTTTGTTGGTAACATATACAAATGCTGAGGCATTTATGTGGATTTACTTTGTATCCTGCAAATTTGCTAAAGTTGTGATTTGTTTCTTGTAGTTTTTCAGTTGATTCTCTAGGATTCTCTAAGTATGTCATCATATCTTCTGCAAAGAGTGATAATTTGGTTTCCTCATTACCTATTCTAATTCCTTTAAATTATTTTTCTTCACTTATTCCTAAAGTTAATGATTCTAATACAATAGTGCATAGTAAAAGTGATAGTGGGCAACATTGTTTCACCTCTGTTCTTATTAGGGATAGTTGTAGTTTATCCCCATTACTTATGATGCTTGCTGTTGATTTTAAATAGATAATATGCATCATTTAAGGAAAAAAACTTCATTTATCCCTATACTGTCTAGTGTTTTTAATAGGAATACATGTTGGTTGTCAAATGATTTTTCTGCATCTATTGAGATAATCTTATGGTTTGTTAGTTTGGTTATCGATATAGTCAATTATGCTAATAGCTTTCCTAATAATGAACCAGCCCTGTACTCCTGGTACAAAACCTTCTTGGTATATTATGGTATATTGTTCTGGGGATAATTTGCTATAATTTCTTTGCTAATATTTTATTTGAGATTTTTGCATCAATATTCAATTGATCTATAATTTTCTTTTTCTGTTTTGACCCTAACTGCTTCAGGTAGCAAATCATATCTGTGTCATAAAATGAATTTTTTCCCTGTTTTTCCAAATGGTTTGCATAGTATTGGAATTAATTGTTTGGGAAATGTTTGGTAAAACTCACATGTAAATCCATCTGGCTATGATGATTTTTTTCTTAGGGAGTTGATTTCTAAATTTCTTTTTATAAAATGGGACTATTCAAGTAATTTATTTCCTCTTCTGTTAATCTGGGCAATCTATATTTTATAAGTATTCTTCCAGTTCACTTAGATTATCAGATTTAGTTGGGCAAAGTAGCTCCTAATTATTGCTCTAAGAATAATCTAAGTCAAATTATAACTACATCCTCTAAGTATACCCCTAACAAATATACAGTTCTCAAAAGTTAAACATGTTTTTCTTCTCATATGGCCATGTAAACATTTTAACCTTTAGAAAACATAGTTTCTTCCCCTTTATTATTTACCTTTTATGCTTCTCTTGAGTTCTGTATTTTAAAAGTTTGAGATCTGCTCTTAGGGCAAAGAGGAGATTATCTCAAGCTTCCTCTATAGGCAAAGCAGTTTCATAGTGCCCTGTGACTGGTATTATTGGATTCCTTCTCATGCTAGGTGGGCAAGTCACACATTATACCACATTATGAGGGGGCTCATTATTTGCCTTCTGTAGTTGCATTGAAGATCTCACAACTAATGTGCTGATACACTGGCTTCTGAACTACAACAGAGTAGCAAATACTGCTTTATTTTGGTTAAAACCCTCCCAGTAGAATCCCCTAGTACATGGAAACCTCTTTCTCTGCACTGCATTAAGCTATTCCTGCACTGGCCAGCAAACAAAATCCCCACCCCCACTGCCTGATTGAGACAAATCTTTCCTGAAGTTTTTCTAAAATATCGTTTGCTGGAAAGTGTTCCAAATATTTGTGGGTTCTGTCACTCCAAATTTCAGAGGCTTAATCTGGTGTTGATCTGAGGGAAGCCAGGAGGAACTCAGACAAAGACTTGCCTACTTTCCACCATCTTGGGGACTTGCTTTGTTGCAATATTTACTTTATTATATAGCCTGGAACTAAATTCACAATATCTTTGAGGTATGCTTGTATTAGTTCAAGGATACATAGTAAGTGACCTTCCTGTTTCCTAGTAAATACATCTTCAGTAACCATAGGTAAAAATAGTCTGAAATTGTGAGGTATTCCATTTGGCCTGAGATGTTTGTCATATGTTCCATGTTCCATGTTCCATATCAATGGGATCTGAAGGTCAGCTACAGCAGCTCAGGTGGCAACAACTCTTATACATTAGAAGTAGCTATGTTTGCTCTTACTCATTCCATAACCTGATTCAGCTCTCATTCTGCCATGAAGTTTCTTAAGGGTAAAACTGGTTTCATTTATTGTTTGTAGTTCCAGTGCCTAGGCTATTGAAAGATGCTTTTAAAATGTTCATGGTTCACAATTGTACCAGATTTCAAAAGCAAAAGTAAAATCCAGAAAACTGCTCTTTCATTTTCTTCATATAGGTATATAATATAGAGATATATTTAGATTATTCTCATATACAAATTATTCTTTACTTTCATGTTGAAAGAATTTCCAAACAGAACTAAAAAGTATTCTTGATTATCCCAACATCCCTACATGGATGGTTTTCCTTCCTCCAAAATTATCTTATCATGATTTTTTTTCTTTGGAGGGGGGGCCACAAACTAGCAGATTAGCATAATTAGTATGATAATGGCATTGCTATTTCACTCCAAGATGTACAGCTGAGATCTCTGTGTTTGTCTTATTAAGTTTTGGTGTTGCTGTTTGGTATTTAAAGGGATAAAAATCCAGAATACTAGCTTAGTCATTTGATAAAATCTAAACTGATTAAAAATCTAATCATTACTCCTTTAAAAAAAATTAAACTACTGAAAACCTAGTGACATGTTTTTGTTATGTCACAAAAAATTAGACCACTTTATATAGTCCTAGTACTTGAACTTTTTACAATGCTTTAAATTTTAAAGAGCTGGTTGATATTCCTTTTGTCATGTTGCTCATTCATCACCATGGCTCTCTGAAGTCTGGATAAGGAGGTATTATTATTCCTATTTTATCCAAAGATAACTGAAATTAATATGGTATATTTAATGGAGATTGGCACACAGAGTACCTCTAACATAAACAGACTAAGAAGCCTAATTCTGAGAAAGTTAGTTTGATTGGAGAAGTATAAAGGATGTATAGGTATTTTGTAACTGGTTGGAATCTGCTAGCCACATGATTAGGAGAAATGTTTTTGATTGGCTGAATAGCCAGACCTGGAGATACCTTTGAAAGTCATTAATCTCCTGTGGCCATTTTCTTTGGCTGCTTTCTGACTTCTTCACTGGTGAAGTTCAGTGAGAGCCATTGTTTCAAAAGGAGAAATCTTGAATCTTCTCTTCCTTAAATATAACATGATCGCATGACACAGGTCTCAGTATTTTGCCACATTTTTTTTTTTTTTCTTTTCAACTTCAGTGAAAGGGATTGGAGACTTTGGGAATTTGGGAATTTGGAAGTAACTCTTGATTCAATAGATGAGATAAGGACTCATCTAACATTGATGCTGGATGTGGCTATGATCTTGGTGAAACTAAACTTAGGTAGAAATTGTATAAAGAGTGACCCCACTTTCCCCAGGAAGGAGATAAAGATAGAAGAATGAGACACAGAGATATTCAGGGAAATGTTTGTATTTTTTCCCCTTTTATTATCTTAGGGGAAAGCCCTTCATAAATTGGAATTAATTTTCTTTTTTTATTATAGATTTTTATTGACAAAACATATGCATGGGTAATTTTTCAACACTGACCCTTGCAAAAACTTCTATTCCAACTTTCCCCCTCCTTCCCTCCACCCCCTCCCCTAGATGGCAGTCCCATACATGTTAAATATGTTAAAGTATATGTTAAATGAAACATTTGTATACATATTTATACAGTTGTCTTGCTACACAAGAAAAATCGGATTTTAGAAATAAGGTAAAAGTAACTTGGGAAGAAAAACAAAAATGCAAGCAAACAATAACAGAAACAGTATAAATCCTATGCTATAGTCCACACTCATTTCCCAGTGTTCTTTCACTGGGTATAGCTGTTTCTGTTCATGTAATTAATTTTCAATGGATAAATAGAACCAAAATTCTAATTACGGGCATTTATAATAGTTGGAGAAATATAGCTGTTTGTTAAGCCAATGGTGTTAAATATGAGATAACCCCAGAAGTCTATCAGAAGTGAAATTCCCACCTTAATTCTTCATTATTAATATAAATGTGTGTGTGTGTATATATATATGGAGAGAGTGAGAGAGAGAGCTGTATACAAGAGAAAGAGAGAAAGAGAGAGAGAGAGAGAGAGAGAGAGAGAGAGAGAGAGAGAGAGAGAGAGAGAGAGATGTATATACACATACACACACATACTTCCTCATTTGAAAGTAAGTTCCTTAAGGGCAGAAACTACCTTGCATATATATATACTTATCTTGGATCCTCAACACTTACCATGGTTCTGGTGTATATAGTAATGATTTAATAAATGCTTTATCATACATGTATATCCTCACATTAAAAGTAAGTAAACTGAGATACAGAAAGTATCAATTCCTTGATCATTATTACATAGGAAGCATCAGAACCCAAATTCAAACATATATGAGTTGAAAGTTTTCTTGCTTTCAAGGACCAATTGTTGTCTCACTTCTCCATTTTAAAATCTGTATATGTTTTTCTAACAGCTGCTTGAAAATGACAAAAAATTATTATTTTTTTTTATCATGCCCCACCCTCATCTGCAAATTAGTCTAATACCAATTGATGCTGGAATTGACTGGTTGATTTAACATCACCTAAATATGGCTAACTTTTCATTTTTAAAATTTAACTTAAATTTCCAATTAAAAAAGTTTATTTTTCTTCTCAGAAGAAAAACAAAAAAATGAAAACAAAAACAAAAATGAAACCCTTTCCACCAATATGCATGGTCAAATTATTTATTTTATTTTAAAATTTAATTTAATGTTTTAAACCAGCAAAAACATGATTCCTTTGAAGTATCCTATTTTCAAATTGTCCTCCACTCCTGAAATGCATTCTTGCCTCATTTTATCCTCTTAGAATTTCTAAGTTCCTTCAAGATTCAGTTTAAGTGCTGCCATTTTTGATGATCTAGGCTATAAACTTCTTGAGGGCAGGAACTGTTTCATATCTGCTTTTATATCTATTCAGTTAAGCATATTATTTGGAACATAGTAAGTATTCAGTAAATGCATGTTTATTGCATTTATTGACTAATTGAAATTGACTTCTTAGAGATCTACTTGTAATACATTCAAAATCCTATCTAAATTAAAATATCTGTGATTTCTCTTGAAACTATACAATCTAACTTAATTTTTTGCAAACAGATGATTTTATGTATTTGATGATTTAATTTTAGTTCAAAAGTGACATTTTCTTAACTGGGCAAGCTTAATTTTTCATTCATTTTTCTATTCAGGGAGAATAAAGAAATTCCTACCTCTGTTTCAATAAGGATATCCACTGATTTTCTCAAGAACAGTGAATAGTGACTGAACCCACAAAACTGAAATTTCCCATGTGGGTATCCCTTGCTGAGGAAAGCAATCCATCCATCTATCTATCCAAACTGAGACATCTGGAGCTAAAAATGAACATTGTAAGTTTTCAGAAATTGAGTGTATGCATTTAAAAAAGGTTTTAAGTGCTCTCTTTGATTGATTGATATTCAAAAGACTTCCAATTAATTAAATCATTGGAAACTTAATAGGTGAATGGATAATGGAGGGTGGGGAAAAGTGGATGGCAAGGAAAGAAACTATATTGCCACAAACCAATAAAATATGCTTCTATACTAAAGATATCTTATAAATTCAATTCACTTAACTTTATAAATTGTAATTAAAACTCATCTTAATGTAACTCTTTAATATTTACAAAGACCTTCATCACTATGATTTAGTAAGAATATTATCTTTATTTTACAAATGGAGAAACTAAGCTTCATAAACAGTAACATTTATATTAGCCTCATTTTTACTCTTTTTTTTTTCTTTCTTTCTTTTTCTTTTTTTTTTTTTATTGAAGTGTTTTATTTTCAAATCAATTGCCAGGATAATTTTTTCAACATTGACCACTGAAAAACCTTGTGTTTCACTTTTCTTCCCCCTTCTTCTCTCCCCTAAATGGCATGTAATCCAAAATAGGTTAAACATGGTAAAAATTCATGTTAAATCCAATATAGGCATACATATATACATAGTTGTCTTAGTGTAAAAAGATCAGATCAAAAAGGTTTTTTTTTTTAATGAGAAAGACAACAAAATTAAAACAAATGACAACAAAAAGAGTAAAAATGCTATGTTGTAATCTACCCTCAGGTCCCACAGTCCTTTCTCTGGTTGTAGATGCTCTCATCATTACAAGATAATTGGAACTAGCCTGAATCATGTCAATGTTAAACAGATCCACATCCATCAGAATTGATCTTGTTATCACTGTGTACAATGATCTCCTGGTTCTACTCCTTTCACTTATTATCTATTCATGTAAGTCTCTCCAGCCTCTCTGAAATCATCCTGCTGATCGTTTCATATAGAACAATAATATTCTATAAAATTCACATACCATAACTTATTCACCCATTCTCCAACTGATGAGCATCTACTCAGTTTTCGTTTCTTGTCACTTCAAAAAGCTGCCACAAACATTTTTGCACATACAGGTCCCTTTTCCTTATTTAACATGTCTTTGGGATATAATCCCAGTACAAACACTCCTTTGGGTATAGTTCCAAATTACTCTCCAGAATGGTTGGATCCATTCACAACTCCACCAACAAAATATTAGTGACTCAGTTTTCCCACACCCCCTCCAACATTTGTTATTATCTTTTCCTGACATTTTAGCCAATCTGAGACCTGTGTAAGTATTAACCTTCTTCTTACTAAATCTATTTAACCTGCCAGATTGTACTCAGACCAATTACTTGGCTCTTTTCAGTCATGAGTAAGGATACCAGTATTGGCAATCCCAACTTAATCTTTTTTTTTTTTTAATTTTTTATTTTATTTTATAATTATAACATTTTTTGACAGTACATATGCATGGGTAATTTTTTACAACATTATCCCTTGCACTTACTTCTATTCAGATTTTTTCCCTTCCTCCTCCAACCCCCTCCCCCAGATGGCAAGCAGTCTTATATATGTTAAATATATTACAGTATAATTTAGATACAATATATGTGTGTAGAACCGAATTTTTTGTTGCACAGGAAGAATTGGATTCAGAAGGTAGAAATAACAGTTTACATTCATTTCCCAGTGTTCCTTTTCTGGATGTAGCTGGTTCTGTCCATCATTAATCAATTGGAATTGGATTAGCTCTTCTCTATGTTGAAGAAATCCACTTCCATCAGCATACATGCTCATACAGTATCATTGTTGAAGTGTATAATGATCTTCTGGTTCTGCTCTTTCACTCAGCATCAGTTGATGTAAGTCTCTCCAAGCCTCTCTGTATTTCTCCTGTTGGTCATTTCTTATAGAACAATAATATTCCATAACATTCATATACCATAGTTTACCCAACCATTCTCCAATTGATGGACATCCATTCATCTTCCAGCTTCTAGCCACTATGAAAAGGGCTGCCACAAACATTTTGGCACATACAGGACCCTTTCCCTTCTCTAGTAGTTCCTTGGGGTATAAGCCCAGTAGTAGTATGGCTGGGTCAAAGGGTATGCACATTTTGATAACTTTTTGGGCATAATTCCAGATTGCTCTCCAGAATGGTTGGATTCTTTCACAACTCCACCAACAATGCATCAGTGTCCCAGTTTTCCCACAGCCCCTCCAACATTCATCGTTATTTGTTCCTGTCATCTTAGCCAATCTGACAGGTGTGTAATGATACCTCAGAGTTGTCTTAATTTGCATTTCTCTGATCAATAGTGATTTGGAACACTCTTTCATATGAGTGGAAATAGTTTTAATTTCATCATCTGAAAATTGTCTGTTCATATCCTTTGACCATTTATCAATTGGAGAATGGCTTGATTTCTTATAAATTAAAGTCAATTCTCTGTATATTTTGGAGATGAGGCCTTTATCAGAACCTTTAACTGTAAAAATTTTTTCCCAATTTGTTACTTCCCTTCTAATCTTGTTTGCATTAGTTTTGTTTGTGCAGAAACTTTTTAATTTGGTGTAATCAAAATGTTCTATTTTGTGATCAGTAATGGTCTCTAGTTCTCCCTTGGACACAAACTCCTTCCTCCTCCACAAGTCTGAGAGGTAAACCATCCCATGTTCCTCCAATTTATTTATGATTTCGTTCTTTATGCCTAAATCTTGGACCCATTTTGATCTAATCTTAGTATGTGGTGTTAAATGTGGGTCCATGCCTAGTTTCTGCCATACTAATTTCCAGTTTTCCCAGCAGTTTTTGTCAAATAATGAATTCTTATCCCAAAATTTGGGATCTTTGGGTTTGTCAAAGATTAGATTGCTATTTTTATTCACTATCTTGTCCTGTGAACCTAACCTATGCCACTGATCAACTAGTCTATTTCTTAGCCAATACCAAATGGTTTTGGTGACTGTTGCTTTATAATATAGCTTTAAATCAGGTACACTTAGACCACCTTCCTCTGACTTTTTTTTCATTAGTTCCCTTGCAATTCTTGACCTTTTATTCTTCCATATGAATTTTGTTGTTATTTTTTCTAGGTCATTAAAATAGTTTCTTGGGAGTCTGATTGGTATAGCACTAAATAAATAGATTAGTTTGGGGAGTATTGTCATCTTTATTATATTCGCTCGGCCTATCCAAGAGCACTGAATGTCTTTCCAATTATTTAAATCTGACTTTATTTTTGTGGCAAGTGTTTTGTAATTTTTCTCATATAATTCCTGACTCTCCTTTGGTAGATGGATTCCCAAATACTTTATACTATCAACATTTGTTTGGAATGGAATTTCTCTTTGTATCTCTTGCTGTTGCATTTTGTTAGTGATATATAAAAATGCTGAGGATTTATGTGGATTTATTTTGTATCCTGCCACTTTGCTAAAATTCTGAATTATTTCTAATAGCTTTTTAGCAGAGTCTTTGGGGTTCTCTAAGTATACCATCATGTCATCTGCGAAAAGTGACAATTTGATTTCTTCATTTCCTATTCTAATTCCTTGGATCTCTTTCTCGGCTCTTATTGCCAAGGCTAGAGTTTCTAGTACTATATTGAATAGTAAGGGTGATAGTGGGCAACCTTGTTTCACTCCTGATCTTACAGGGAAAGGTTCTAGTTTATCACCATTACATATGATGTTTACTGAAGGTTTTAAATATATGCTCCTTATTATTTTAAGGAATAGTCCATTTATTCCTATACTCTCAAGCGTTTTTAGTAGGAATGGATGTTGGATTTTATCAAATGCCTTTTCTGCATCTATTGAGATGATCATATGGTTTTTATTAATTTGATTATTAATATGGTCAATTATACTAATAGTTTTCCTAATATTAAACCAGCCCTGCATTCCTGGTATAAATCCCACTTGGTCATAGTGTATTATCCTGGGGATGATTTTCTGAAGTCTATTTGCTAATATCTTATTTAAGATTTTAGCATCAATATTCATTAAGGAAATTGGTCTATAGTTTTCTTTCTCAGTTTTCGATCTACCTGGTTTAGGTATCAGTACCATGTCTGTGTCATAGAAGGAATTTGGTAGGACTCCTTCAATCCCTATTTTTTCAAATAGTTTACATAGCATTGGAGTTAGTTGTTCTTTAAATGTTTGGTAGAATTCACCTGTAAATCCATCTGGTCCTGGGGACTTTTTCTTAGGAAGTTGGTTAATAGCTTGGTCTATTTCTTTTTCTGAGATGGGACTATTTAGACTACTTACTTCTTCCTCTGTTAATCTGGGCAAGCTATATTTTTGAAGGTATTCTTCCATTTCATTTAAGTTATCGAATTTATCGGCATAAAGTTGAGCAAAGTACCTCCTAACTATTGTTCTAATTTCCTCTTCATTAGTGGTGAGTTCACCCTTTTCATTTTCAAGACTATCAATTTGCTTTTTCTCTTTCCTTTTTTTAATCAGGTTTACTAAGGGTTTGTCTATTTTGTTGGTTTTTTCATAAAACCAACTCTTAGTTTTATTAATTAATTCAATAGTTTTTTTACTTTCAATTTTATTAATCTCACCTTTTATTTTTTGAATTTCAAGTTTTGTGTTTGTCTGGGGGTTTTTAATTTGTTCCTTTTCTAGCAATTTTAGTTGTAAACCCAATTCGTTGGCCCTCTCTTTCTCTATTTTATGCAGGTAGGCCTGTAGAGATATAAAACTTCCCCTAATTACTGCTTTGGCTGTATCCCACACATTTTGGTATGATGTCTCATTATTGTCATTTTCTTGGGTGAAGTTATTAATTATGTCTATGATTTGCTGTTTTACCCAATCATTCTTTAGTATAAGATTATTTAGTTTCCAATTATTTTTTGGTCTATTTTCCCCTGGCTTTTTATTAAATGTTATTTTGATTGCATTATGGTCTGAAAAGGATGCATTTACTATTTCTGCCTTACTGCATTTGATTTTGAGGTTTTTATGCCCTAGTATATGATCAATTTTTGTATAGGTTCCATGAACTGCTGAGAAGAAAGTATATTCCTTTCTGTCTCCATTTAGCTTTCGCCAAAGATCTATCATATCAAACTTTTCTAGTATTCTATTTACCTCTTTGACTTCTTTCTTATTTATTTTGTGGTTTGATTTATCTAATTCTGAGAGTGCAAGGTTGAGATCTCCCGCTATTATAGTTTTGCTATCTATTTCCTCTTGCAGCTCTCTTAATTTCTCTTTTAAGAATTTAGATGCTGCACCACTTGGTGCATACATGTTTAATATTGATACTGCTTCACTATTGATGCTTCCCTTTAGCAGGATATAATGCCCTTCCTTATCTCTTTTAATTAGATCAATTTTTGTTTTTGCTTGATCTGAGATGAGGATGTCTACTCCTGCTTTTTTGGTTTTGCCTGAAGCATAATAGATTCTGCTCCACCCTTTTACTTTTAGTTTGAATGTCTCATCCTGTTTCAGGTGTGTTTCCTGTAAACAACATATAGTAGGATTCTGACTTTTAATCCAGTCTGCTAACTGCTTCCTCTTTATGAGGCAGTTTGCCCCATTCACATTTATGGTTAGAAGGACTAATTCTATATTGCTTGCCATCCTATTAACCCCTGCTTATGCTTTTCCCCTTTCCTTCCCTTTTACCTTCCTATCCAGTATTAAACTGGTAAACACCACTTGCTTTTCACAGCCCTCCCTTTTTAGGATCCCTCCCCCACCTTAAAGATCCTCCCCTTATTTTACCCCTTTTCCTCGAAATTACTGTATTCCCTTCCCCTTAGCTTACTCCTTCCCTTTCAATTTTCAATGAAGTGGAAGAAGTTTCACCATAAATCGAATATGTCTATTGATACACGCTATGTTCATCTCCCTCCTTTCTTTCTCTCAGATATAATGGGTTACCTTTGCCTCTTCATGAGATGTAGTACCACCACTTTATACTTTTTTATGATATAATCTCCTTTCCACCTCTAGTTTCTAAGACAAATTGTACATATGTTCTTTACATATTTTTTTGACAGAAGTATAGTTCTCAAGATTTCTTTTTACCTTTTTTAGAAGTCTCTTGAGTTCTGTATTTGAAGATCAAACCTCTTATGTAGGTCTGGTTTTTTCATCAAAAATAGATGGAATTCATTTATTTCATTAAATGTCCATCTTCTTCCCTGGAAAACGATGCTCATTCTTGCTGGGTAAGTTATTCTTGGCTGCATACCAAGTTCCTTAGCCTTTCGGAATATCATGTTCCAGGCCCTGCGTTCTTTTAATGTGGATGCTGCTAGATCCTGTGTTATCCTTATTGTGGATCCTCCATATCTGAATTGTTTTTTTCTAGCAGCTTCCAATATCTTTTCCTTTGTCTGATGGTTCTTGAACTTGGCCACTATATTTCTTGGCGTTTTGATTTTAGGGTCCCTTTCAGTAGGTGATCGATGAATTTTCTCAATGTCTATTTTACCCTCTGTTTCCAAAACGTCTGGGCAGTTCTCTTTGATAATTTCCTGGAAAATGGTGTCCAAGCTCTTTTTTTCCTCCCATTTTTCAGGGAGTCCGATTATTCTCAAATTGTCTCTCCTGGATCTGTTTTCCAGGTCTGTTGTCTTTCTAGTAAGGTACTTGACATTCTTTTCAATTGTTTCATTTCTCTGGTTTTGCTTGACTCCCTCTTGGTTTCTCCTTGAGTCATTCATTTCTACTTGTTCCAGTCTAATTTTCAATGATGTATTTTCTTCACTCACTTTTTTTATATCTCTTTGTAATTGTCCAATTGAATTTTTATCTTCTATGGAATTTTTTTCCATTTTATCCATTTTATTTTTTAGAGAGCTGATTTCTTTTTCCAGCTCTCTAATCCTGTTTTCCTTGGAGTTGTTACCTTTTCCAGCTCACTAATCCTGTTTTCCTTGGAGTTGTTTACCTTTTCCAGCTCACTAATCTTGTTTCTCAATGATTTGATTTCTTTATCCATTCTGTCTTTGAATGCATGGGATGACTTCTCCAGGCTCTCTTGCCAAGCTTCCCTTTCCTTTTCCCATTTCTCTTCCAGCTCTCTTGTGAGAGCCTTTTTGATTTCCTATATGAGGTTCTTTTGTATTGAGGAGCAGCTTATATCCCTCCCAGGGGATACATCTGGGGACATTCTGTTCCTAGTCTCCTCAGCATTTGAAGTCTGCTCCCTCTCCACACAGAAGCTGTCAATGGTTAGAGCCCTTTTGAATTTTTTGTTCATTTTGTCAGAGTAGGAATCAAAGAAAACAAACTGACAAGAGAAACAATTGGTCTGTTTTGCGGGGGATGGGGCTGGATGTTATTAATGGGCTTCCTCTACAGACTGGGGGTAGGGCAGCAGAGAGCCACTAACAGAACAGCAATGACTGTACTGAGTCTGTGCTCTGAGGCTCTGAGAACGCACGGAGTCAGTCCAGGTGGGGGTTGGGGGTGGCCGGGCTCTGAGAGACGCTGGCTTTCTGGGGTTTTAATCTTCACCTCCGGTGTTTACACCCTCTCTGCTGCTCCTGGCTTGCTGCCAAGACGGAGCATCCACACTGGGGCAAAAGCCCTTTCGCAGAAACGGCAGAGATCACACCCCTCCCCCTCTGGTCTGAGCTGTGTGAGCTGCCTGTCTTGCTCTGGCTGCCTGCCCTCAGTCTGCGCCCAGTCTGATTGACCCTCCCCCGAACAAACACAGACCTTTTCTGGCGACTTTCAAGGATGTCTTCTCTTGGTGATAATTTGTGGATTTCTTTCTGGGTCAAGCATTAAGTCAGAGGCTTGTCATGAAGTAAGTTCTGAGAGAAAACGAGGAGCTCAAGCAGCTGTCTGCCTCCACGCCGCCATCTTGGCCGGAAGTCCCCAACTTAATCTTAATGATCATGATACACCCTATATAAGAAGGCACTGGAAGACAATACTAATTTTTATGGCTCTCAGCTGCTATATTTGTCTTGTAGCTTCATCCTTTTGTGAGTAGTAACAGCTTATTTTATTAATCTGGAAAAAGTGTATGTGAATAGAAAGGATCAGTGTAAATTTATCCACTTGAAATATTGTCCCAAGTCTTCTCACCCAACAGGAAAATCACTCTTCTTCCTTTGTTGGCTTTATTTCCTTCATATATTTCATGAATAAGGTGGAAGTAATCATGCAAGCATGTTTTAATTATGACAATTTATTTCTAATGAAAGATAAATAGGGATAGGAATAACATTAAATGTATATATAAATAATGGCTATCTGTATTATTTACAGATAGGGCTCCTCCCAGACTTATGCAGTCCCTAACCCCAAACTCAGAATTTTTCCACGGCAATTCAATTCCCTTGAGTCTCCCACTAGGAGTGGACGAGCATTCCCATTGCTTGACTGAACAATCATCTTCTATGATTATTAATTCACAGCTTAAACATTCTCCAGTTTTTCTGCTCATAGCTTCCCAGAGGCAGCTTGGTGGAATTTTAGTGTGGAAGAGAGTTAGGAATACTGGATTTCAAATCCAATCTCAGACACATCCTAGCTATGTAATCCTGGACAAGTCACTTAACCTTTTTCTACATTAGCTTCATCAACTGTAAAATAGAGCTAATAATAGTATCTAGATCTCAGGGTTGTTGTGAAGATTAAATGAAATATTTGTATACTTGGAAATATTTGTAAAGTCTATATAGTACGTCTTCCTTCCTTCCTTCTTTCTTCCTTCCTTCCTTCTTTCCTTCTCAGAATATCACAGTTATATCAGCCAGAAAAGTTTATAATAATAAAACATTTATTATCTCACTTGATTCTCACAATGTATTTTCCCTAGTGAAGGAAATAAAGGCTACCTCATATCTGACACCATATTGTATCTATACAGAAATTGTCTTTATAGAAATTAGAAATCTTATTGCACAATTTGGAAAAAATTTAAACAATAATTACAGAGAATAAAACTTTGGTGTAAAAGGAACAAGAGTTAAAGAGAGAAAATGAGTTTTGGGGATCAGGGCCATGCCTTCATTTAAAAAAAAATGTAGCACTACAGAGGAAATATTTCTTGTCATAAGTATCAGAGAAAGTTAGTGGCGGAGCTCAAAATAAGATCTTTTCTTTTCTTATCCAGTTCTTTGACCACTGTAGCATAGTGTGATATAAATGACCCAAGGAGAAAATATTACGAGATGCTGACCTATCCTTCTTCCCTTTCTGTCCTTTTGTTAATCACTGCCTGGTCTAATTCATTAACTTTCCTGGAGCTATTCTTCTACTTCTTTTCATTTAAAATATTTTTTCCTGTTTTTACATCTCTTTTTCTGAATGTGTCTACTTTATCTCCTGTTACTGGAGAGCCATCCTTTATAGTAAAGCATTTTTTTGAAATGAGAAAAAGTCTGGAAACGAATCAGCATATTGATAAATCTTTGACAGTTATGTAGTATTTCATACCCATAGCCCCCTACTCCTACAAAAGAGTCAGTCCAAAAGAAATTCCTTCATATAGAGCTTCTTGGGTTATGTTTATTCATTCTAATTACTAAACATTGTTTTGATTACTTTTGTGGTGGTTGTTCTTTCCATTTACATTATTATTGTTTTCTTGGCGCTGCTTACCTCACCTTGCATCATACCAGAGCACAGTAATAGTCCATTTCATTCCTCAATTGATGGTGATAGATTTTATCTTTGCTATCACCAAAAGCGCTGCTCTAAAATCTTGCTGGATATGAGGGCTTTCTTTTTTTTTTTTTTGCCACTGGCCTCTTCCCTCAACTTTTTTCAATTTAGTTCGGAGAAGATTCATTGAGTTGAGAGCAGAAAGCTCCTTTTTAGAATAGAAAAAAAAAAAAAAAGAACCAAATTCCTAGGACTTAATATCATAAATTAAGAACAATTTGTATATCATTCCAAAGTTTACAAAACCCTTTAAAAATATCATCCTTACTTTATAGATCAGGAAACTGAGATAAACAGAGGTTAAATGATTTGCTCAGAGCCATATACTTAGTAAGTTCTTGAGATTAGATATGTATTTGGGTCCTCTTAATTTCAGTTCTATGATTCTATCCATAATAGTACCTAAATGCTTCTTAAAAGAATGATAATGGAATATTTCATAATTGATTTCTCTCACAATTCCATTTGGACATCAAGGAAAGGGAGAATGGGAAGGAACAAAACAGAAGCAAGGGAGAATAAAGTTCTATCTAGAGACCATTGAGGAGGATAGGATGAGTCTGTAGGGTGACTGATCAATAATAGAAACAGCTACGTGGTAATGCAGAAGTCTAAACAGGTCAAAAATGAGATTTCCCACTATTTATCATTCCATAACCCAATATATATATACATATATATATATATATATATATGTATATATATATATATATATACACACATATATATATATGTATATATATATATATTAATCAAATAATTAGTATCTTTTTATAACCCTTACAACAAGCTGTCCTCATAATGTCTCTGTGAGCATTTATTTCAACACGCCTGACATCAGACCTAGCATAGTACTTCCTTATCCTTACTACTATCCTGGGAATGGACATATCAAGTATTCGTGCTATGGCTTTATTCAGCAAAACACTCTTTCCTGGGAACCATGGTGTCTTCCCCTACTGGAAAATAAACTCCTTGAAGGTAGGGGTTGACTTGCTTGTATCTGTGTTCCCAAAACTTAGCACATTCATCTATTTATTCAATTTGATAGATAAGGGAACTAAAGCTTTGCAAAAACCCATAATTCACTGGGAATAGTAGAGATAAACAATAATATAGCTGATCAATTGTCAATAAGTGGATTCCTAAGAAGTCTGTCAAAGTCATTTGATACAACAAAAATATCTAATCTTAGGGAATCAGATTGAGTCAAAGAAAACAAAGGTTGCAAAGTATTTATTGAATTTTGGCATGAATCTGGCTAATACTCAACAGATTTTTCAATTATCTGAGTTGGAACTGGTCCATCTAGTCATCTTAACAATTTGGATCTTGTTTTTTCATAGGCCAATCTAGTAACTGACCAGTTCTGCTTTTTAAGATTTTATCTATTTTATTGGTATTTACACACATATATTGTATCTAGGTTTTATTGTAACACATGTAAAATGTATGGGATTACCTGTCATCAGGGGGGAGGGAATGGAGGGAGGGGGGTGATAATTTGGAAAAATGAATACAAGGGATAATATTATTTTAAAAATTACTTATGCATATATACTGGAAAAAATTCTAAATAAAAAAAAAAAGATTTTATCTATTTTATTCCTAATTTGAATTTCTCTTCAACCTCAGGCAAGTTGTATCCTTTTTGTCTGTTTAGGGGTTTCCCTAATCAACTTTACACCTTGGCCCTGCCTGAGGCAGGATCATAACAAAAGTGGGCAAATAATTTTTGTGGTCACATGACTGGAAAGTCATGGAACTGGAACTTGGATATGTCCTGTGACTCCCAGACCAATGTTCTTTCTACTGCCAGATACTGTCAGTGATCCTAAAAGACCAAACCCTGATTACCCTCCATGAATGCATATTCTATTTCCCAAAGCAAGTCATCCCCCTGATTCCTACTTAAAATCAAGTTCATGGGTAACAACTGTTGGCTATGCCAACTGACCCTTAGACATATATTCCTAAAGTCTTGGAATCTCTAAAGGTGGAAACTTGTTCCTGACACTTTAAAATGCACACACAATGAAGGCAAAAGGCAAAAGAAAAAATTCTCCCTGGAGATGCTTCATTACTTTCTCCATCGAGGTGTGGAAGCCATTAAATCAAATTATTGCCTCTCAAATATTTTTAGCAGAATGCCCATCTCCTTCTGCATTTGCCTTCAAGGTACATGTTTTCAACTAAGTAATAGGGTAGACAAATTAAATGCAATTTCAAATTTAAACCTGTACAAGTGTCACTTCCCAAGTCCCCCCTGATAGTCCCAGGAGGCTGCCCATAGCGCTTTTGGAAAGTATATTACTATACTTGGTTCCCATTATTTAGTCCAAGAGATTCTTATTAAAATAAAAGCAGCAATAAGGTTAATATTTTATATACTGCACAACTAGAGCAAGCACATTGGGACCATAATGAATGCATTTGTTTCTCTTATCCCCTTCCTCATTTACGTTATTAAAAAATAACAAGAAATACCTTCTTGCCCTCCCTGCACATACACATACATTCACACAGCAGCCGAAGAACTTTCAAGATTCCAAAATATTATGTGCTCTAAAAAGTGCTGTCTCAAGAAAAAGATCACTTCCTCACAGGACTTTCTGGTTTTATGAAGCTGACAAAATCAATGCCGGTCTTTGTGTTCTGTCCATTGAACAAAGAGAGTCATAGCACCCAAAATACTTTAGGAGTTAGAGCTGTGGTTTTGGGAAAATCACTTCATTCCTCTGGGCATCTGTGTCCTCATGTATAAAATTTATATAAGAGGAGTGTAGTCTGAAAAGAGCACAAGGTTTGATGTTACAAGAATTCAGTTGAAATTCATTCATATGCTGGTTGTTCTACTTATTGAAGCATCTTCGGAAAATCATTCTATCTCTCTGGTATTTTGATTCCTATCTGTAAAATTAAAAGGGTAGAGAAGATGATCCACTAAACACTTATATTGATAAAGATGATGATAACTATTTTGATAGTTAACATTAAGGTAACATTTCAAGGTTTGCAAAGCACTTTACATTTATTATCTCATGAGTCCATGATGCTATTTCTTTGTGGATGAAAGGTTGAAATAGGGATAAAATAAGAATGCTGTACCTAATGTTTCTTTGAAAATAGCTTGTACACTAATCTAAGAGTGAAAAACTGAACATACTTTGGTCTCAATGATATATTCTATTACGTAAGGCTTTACAATTATGAAGTGATTTTAATATGTGATCTCATTTGATCCTCATATCAACTTTATGAAGTAAGGAGTATAAAAATTGGTATCTTCATTTTACAAATAATGAAACTTTGAGAGATATGAAGTGAATTATCTAGTCATAAGGTTAGTAGCAGAAGAAAAAGGACTTAGATTGAAATGAAAATTGAAATACAAAGCATTTTTTTAAAACGTAGTTGGAATTCACTTAGTTATAGGGTCAACAAAAGGGTTATGGGATAGAACATTTATGGCCATAAAATCAAGCTGCATGCTACAATTTCTCTTTACAAGAATTTGTTCATGTTATAAACTCAGTTTCTGACACGTATTGTTATTTTTATGAAATGTATTTATTTTTAAATGATGGTTAAAATTCTGGGTCATTGAGGTTTTAAAATGGGTGCTTAAGAAATTTCTTGGTTTATCTAAGAACATCTTTCTGATAGTTTCAGATTTACTTAATCAGAACGAGTTTCTAGGAGAAAGAAGTAAGAAGAAAATAGAAATTTTTACATTTTTGAAATCATTGAATCTAAATGCCAATAAAATAAAGCTAAATAAATCAAGTCACACAGCTTGAATAGCTGTTAAATTTGTTATTATAAATATACATCTACATTATTAGCTGTCTTATTTGTCTGTTCCTGTCTTGTCTATTTTTGTATGTTACATAAACAGTATGCAACTGAGAGTTGAGCAGAAAATTCGAAGCACTCCCTATTCTGCTTCTAGGATGACCACCTGTGTGTGACTCAGCACTGATTGGTTTTAGCAATTTGTGATTGGGAGGCAATACCCATACTAATCAGGAAGAGTTGATGAGTCAATGAATCTTTTAAAAAGAGTGATTCTGCCCTTAAACCTTTCTTCTTTTTACCTTATAGGTGGCAACTATTTGCCCTTCAATCCTGACAGGATTCTCACAGAAAATGTCAGGACTATATAAAGCCACATTGAAGGAAATGAAACCCTGGGAAGATGAAAATTTTTTAAGATCCTCTGAATCATCATCTCTTCCATCTTAGTCGTAGTTTGTCTCAGAATTCCAAATTGCAAAAGTAGCATCTAACCACTTGTCAAAAGATGAGCCTAATCCCTAACCTGACTTTCTAGAATTTGTCTTCAACTGTTAACCTGTCTAATTAATGTGAAATGGCAAATGCTAATTAATAAATCATGCAAACCATGTTAAACCAAGTCTCAAACTATAAAGAGTATAATAGTTCCCAATTAAATTACTTAATCCTGTTTTAATTTTTTTTAGTGAGAAGTCTTTTTTCTTTTTAGAATTTTTTGGGATATAGGAAATAAATATGTTTCATGTTCAATTCATATCAGATATTAATTACTTTTTATACCCTTTCTTTGTGAGAAGATACTTAGATTAGTTAAATTGAAAACTATAAGTAATTTTCTCAGAGGGCACGGTGGTATCAGACATAATAAGCTAACAAAAATGAGAAAAGGAATTTGACCCTTTGCCGTAAGTGGTCAAGCTTCTTTAAAAATACTCCAGTATATCTTCAAATTATCTTGTACTTACCTGTCAATGGAGCCTTCAACAGAACCATGGGTCCTTGAAGGCAGAGACCATTTTGTAGGAGAAAGTAGCCTTGCTCTGTGTGTGTGTGTGTGTGTGTGTGTGTGTGTGTGTGTGTGTGAAGAATGGAAACGAATATTCTTAGTAGGGTCATTTCTAGATGAGAAATTCTTCAAAGATAATATGAAGTCTTAGAGAATTAGTATCCTTGGAGATCTTGAAATATATGACCTCTTATTAGGTATGATGTATGAAAGATTCCTTTGATGTATGCTTTATATATATGTCCACCAAGGTCCATTTCAAATCTTAAATTCTGTGTTTATGAAAAATAAAACTACAAAATGATTGCCAGTTCTTTGTGTTTCTCTTCAACTTTCGTTAGCCTTAGTGATATAAAGTGACAGGAAAGAAGTAGAATATGCTTAAAATAAACAAAACATTTTAAATTTATTAATGTTAATTTAATAAGTACTATTGATTTGAACTTATAGTATAATAATGAACAAAAATGATATACTATTGTAAGAATGAACTAAGAACAATGTTGCTATTCTCAAGAAAAAGGAAACCAAAAAATAAAACAAAAAGGTGCTATTACACTAAAGGAAAACTTATCAGTTTTTCATGAAGATGTGAAGAAAGGAATTACAGTTCTTGGTTTCATCATATGTCCAAAGATTACAAAAATACATGTGGTCATCATATTTGCAGTGTTAATCATCACCATAAGCAAAAACCAACAAAAACACCATGAAGTCAACATTGTCTATGTCAACATTTCTTGCATAGCATGAAGCAGTAGGGAAATTCAACAAAGAACTGTTGAAGTCACTATATACTCCAAAACTTGATGTCTTTACTCTGCAGATTATGGAGGTGGAGGAAAATTGCAACAACAACAACAACAACAACAAAAAATTGAAAATTTAGACTCAGATTTGGGAATTAAAGGAGGCTAAGCCTTTTAGATTATTCTGAAATTTTGTCTCTGGAGATGCCATTAATACTTTTAAATCAAAATTAAAATGTATTTAGATATGTAGAGCCTAAAACACCATAAAATATGAAGTGTATTATAACAACAGAAAAGATATGATTGGTTATGTGGAGTTTAAAATTGTCCAACTGGGGCAGTTAGGTGGCGCAGTGGGTAGAGCACCAGCCCTGAATTCAGGAGGACCCTAGTTCAAATCTGATCTCAGACACTTAACACTCCTAGCTGTGTGACCCTGGGCAAGTCACTTAACCCCAGCCTCAGGGGGAAAAAAAAAGAGCAAAGTAAAATTGTCAACTAACAATAAAAAAAAGACTGAGGCATAGCTGCAAGGCAATGGAACTTTATTAAAGGGTCCATGGTCCCCTTTAATGAAGTGGTCCTCAGATATTCCTCACAATTTGAACTGTCCCTGCCAAAAGGACATGATTTTTAGTTCATCCAAATAGGTGAAAGAGGAATGATAAAATACAGAATTTTATTAAGAGATAAAACTTGCTTTCGAAGGCCAAAAACATTATACAGAAGCTAAGGGAATAGGGATCATAGGTTTGGCAAAGCATCAGGGATTTCCACTTATAAAGTGGTCATAAGATGGTTACCTCCTCATGTTGGACAAGTTTTGAAGATACAAAAATAAGAGCTGAGGAACTCTAGTTAGTTTCCAGTGATTAAGTGAGGGAATTTATACTTTGCAGTTCATAGCTCTGGAGCCTAATACACAGAACTTATAATCACTACCACTATGGAATCATAATAAACTGATTGATACTGATTGGAATAGAGTAGGGAATCATTTTTCACATTCCTAAAATAGAGTTATTTGTGTCTAAACAGACAGTAGATTTCTAAGAAGCAAGGTCAAATTCAAAAGCCAAATTAGAAGAAAACTAAGGATGGAAAAAGAAGAATGGAACCACTGAAAGAACTGTTCCAAAGAGCTACCAACACTGAATGTTACTTTAAAGGAAAAATCAAATGAACATGATTATTATCATTTCTAGCAAATGTTTAAGCAATATAAAAGTCATAACAACAAGGTCAAAAGAGCCCATAAACCATTTTGAACAATGGACACTTAATCTGCTTGCCAAGTAGAAATAGACAGCTGCCAAGGGCAAAACTTCTTTAGAATATAAATTCATTTGTAAAAATCTTTGGAAGAGATGCATTGAAGCAACATATCCTGTTAAGATGGCAAAAAGTAAAAGCAAAAACACATTTAATCATATTTTGGTATGAGACCCAAGTGAGTCACATGATCCTCAAAACATTCATGTAGGAAAATCTGTCAGGAAGACAGTACATGGAAATAAAAGGGGAAAAAAAAACCAACAGTTCTATAATGATCGGCTTTTATCTTCAGTGGTAGAAGAACTACCACATTTGAACAATAACACTTGAATGCCTGCTTTTCTACCTGAGAAAATTTGATGGCAAAATAGATAGAATACTGGACTTGGAACTAGAAAGGCATGAGTTCATATGCCAGCTTATTCATGTACCTAGTTTTGTAACTATGGGCAAATCATTCAACAACTGTCAGCCTGTTTCCTCATGTGTAAAATGGGAATAATGATATCTACTTCTCTGGGTTTTTGTAAACATAAAGTAAGAATATATCTATATCTCTACATACACACACACACATACATAGAGAAAGAGTGAATTTTCTAAATCTTTAAAAATCTGTTGCTAGCTATTATTAAGAACTTTAAAAAAACATTTAGGAAGATAAGGTTTAGAATAGCAGTTGGGCCAAAACAAGTATTGATTAGGTTTTCCATGTAGAAAATGACACAATCTTGAAAATATCTAGAAATCAATTTCCAAAACATCTCAGGAAGAGAAAGATCTTGAGTGGAGAGAAAAGTAACATTTAAGATTAATAACTAAAAAAGAAAATCAATAAAAATATCTATAATTATAAACCGCTTGTCCAATTTCTCATTTTAAAAAAATCAATAGAAGAATGATACACACATTTATGAAGAGTATCCATGATTAAAATGAGAGGGAAAAAGGTAGGCTATGATAATAAATCAATAGAGCATAAACTCCTTGTAGTTAGGGATTGTGTTTAATTTTTAACACAATATTGTTAATACATGTAATAATTAAATTATATAATATTGTTGTTCTTGTGATAAACAAAACTTGAAAAAAAGAACATTTCAGTTAAATTAAAGGTTGACTCGTAAGCTCTCCATGGAGAGGCAAATAAAAGAGTTGAACATTTTTATTGAATTTAGTTTAATTGAGCTGATCCTTTAGAGTTGACTATATTTTCATATTCACTTAAGTGATGGAAAAGTACAGAGGTTATGAGGTCCTTTGATGATTATTAGTTGGTAATTATAAAGAAAAAATATCCACCTTAAAACTCTCTACCAACAAAAATTATATTACAATGCATATATTAAGAGTCCTTTCCTCTCTCTTTCCTTCCCCCTCACCCCTCCTCCTTCCCTCTCTCTCTCTCCCTCTCCCTCCCCCACCCCATCTTCAACTCTTGGATTCCTTGGGCTTTTTATATTGTCAGTCCAATCCCACCTTTAGCATAAAGTTTTTCTAGGTCTTGCTACTGCTAGTGCCTTCTCTTTGAGATTACCTTGAGATTATTCTGTGTATATTATGTATGTTATTTTCCTCATTAAACTATAATGAGGTTTTTGAGGGAAAGGACTGTTTTTATCATTTTATTTCCACCAGTCAGTACATTGCCTAGCACATAATGTCCTTAGTAAATAATTCTTGATGATATCAGATTATCAGATATTTTTCAATATATTTATTAATTTTGTTAATTTTCTCCTCTCTTCTCCCTTTAAAAATAAATTCTTCTTATTAGAAATGTCTTCCTGGAATGGAGTATGAAGAAGGACATAGATGAAAATGTAGGTGATTTAAAAAGATGTCATTAAAAAAAAATAAAGACGGCTAAAGCCTTAAAGAGAACACATAAGTTCATATTAGTATATGATAATTTTTTTCCTCAAGAAAAGATTGGAAAGTCATGTTCTTGGTAAACATATCATAAACAGAAATTAATTATAATTAAAATAAGGAAACAATCATTGATTTAATTATTTTAAATCATGTTGATGTTTATCATCAAATCATTGATGTGAATAATAATATTTATATAGCAGTTTAAATTTTACAAGTATTTCACATATGCTATCTCATTTGATCTGTATAGCAACCATGAAAGGTTGCTATTATATATCCCCATTTTACAGATGAGATAACTGAGGCACACAGAAATTACAGGACTTGCTCATAGAGTCACATATAGAGTGCCTGAGACAGAATTTAAATTGAAGTCTCCCTAATTGCAGTTCCAATGCTTTCTCTACTGAGTTATCTAGATGATTAGAGTACAGATCAAAATGAATATAAAACTAGAATAAACCATAAAAGTGAGAAATTCTACTGTGTATATTTTTAACTATAAAATAGTAATTGATTCATTAAAATTAAATGCTGCTTTAAAGGTCCCATTCCAACAAGTTGTTTCTCATACTTATGTCAAAATTTTACAGAATTCCTTGAAAAGGTTTGTTGGAGAGTCCTTTTACCAGTAATATCAATCAAGGATATAAATAGAGAGGAACTGGTACAAGTATAGTTCTTAATCGATGATTATGTCCTCCAAATGCACCTCTTTACTTATAATTTTGTGCCAATTGAATCAAGTCCCCAAACATAATTGAGTCTTCTAAATTAAATCCACAAACATTCAAAAAAATTTAACCTAACTTGGGGTATAGGGAGATGATATCTTTATTAATTTTCACAATATAGATTGCAGACTCCTTTTGGATCACTGTTTCACCTTCTTGGGGACCATGACCTAAAGAATAATCAATAAGAAGATGGGAATTTAGATTTTTCATTCCATAGCAGATCATGATCAAATGTAGTCATCCTCAGCAAAACTGCATCTATTAACAAGTCTTTTCCTGGAGCTGGCTTCTCACAATTAGAAAAATCTTTCCGCACCTCACTTTTTGCTCCAGACTTTTGCCTTTCAGGGCAGTTATATCTTAACCATGACTAGGCACCAATACCAGTAGTTGTTCAAAAGAAAACCTTTCCCTAACAAAATATTCACACCCAAGCTCTCCAGGGCACATTGTGGCTTTAGCAAATACACGAAGGAATGTACTCTATGGTTCAGGCCAGTGACTGTTGAGTAATACCCCCACTTTCCCTTTTGCTTTTGATGCATATAGTAACTTAAAGAATGGAAAAGTATGAATTGAATTTTGCAGAACATATTTCATGATATTATGTTTTTGTTCAATTTTCTGGAATACATTGTTTCTTTTCTTTTGGCAAAAAAATCAGGATTAAGAAACTTTTCCAGTCACACAGCTAGTTACTATCAAGAGTCTGAGTACAAATTTGAACTCAGATCCTCCTGATTTCAGGACTAGTGCTCTCTCCACTGTGCCACCTAGCTGCCCCAAAATACTCTGTTTCCAATGAGGGCATTATTATCTCTCTAATCTTCTAATTTCCTGGGAACATCCTTGACTTCTCACCCAGTAGAAAATTTTCTCTTCAATATTGCCAATGATTTCTTAATTGCTAAATCTCATTTTTTCCCCTTTAGTCCTCATTCTTTTTGATTTCCCTAAAGCATCTGACTTTGTTGAGCATGCCCTACTCCAAGTATCTATCTTATATGACTTAGCTGAAAATGATGTAAATGTGTAACACATAAAAATTTTAATCTATGCTTTTCTTAAAAATTTGAAAGCAATTTTGTTGCCTATTTTAAAATACTACAAATTAAAAACTTTAGTGAGTTTTTAACCCATTTCTTGAAAATACAAAAATGCAACACATTCTGATAATTTTGCAAAAACAACTGATTGGCATTAGAAATTCCCCAGCCAAATTTCAACAAAAACAGCATCGATGGTTTATGGGACTAAAAAATTAAATAGCATAATGGAGAAGCAGTGATGCATGTCTTTTCGCAGTCATTAGAGCTAAGTATCAAAATAAACATCTTAGAATCAAATCTTGATTACTGCATCACAAAGTGGTGAACTAATATTTATTTTTTAAATGAAATTTATTTAATAATGTTCTCATTATGATGCAAGTATTAACAATAATAGACAAGTGTTACCCAAACTTTTTTTATTATATACTCTTTATACAGAAAATAAAAATAAAAATTTGTTCTCAATATATGCAGGTGTACTTATAACTTATATGCATGTACTATTAAATTGTAATAACAATAATAATAGTATTTATGTGGCACCATAGTGTTTCCACTTTACAATGCTAATTCATTTTATCCCAAAGTAATCCGAGGAGGTAGGTGCTTTTTTTTATATTCATTTGACAGATGAGGCAACTGGGGTTAAAGAAGAATAAATGAATTGCCTAGGATCATAAAGCTAGTCAGTATCTAAGACCAGACATGAACTGCAGATTCAGAGCTCTATCTGCCTATCTATCTGTATCATCAACTGTTTAAAATCTAAGTACATTTTGTTCATACAAAATTAAAAATTACAAAATAAAAATGAAATAGAATTTTAAAAATATTTTATTTACTATTAATACTGTTTAAAAATTTAACTGTCATTTATATAATATTAATAATGGTACTAGATTATAACCACCCTATGGGTCAACAGGGCTGAACTCCAGAGTAGAAAAGAAGTTAAAAGTTTATATAACCATGAAAAGTCAGCCAGCTACAGGGTGGAAAGGAATACAGGAAAGGTGCTTGTGCATGAAGGAAAGAAGTGTTATATGGGCTAAATGGAAATTAAAATCATCCTTTGTTGTCCTTGATGTAACCTTAGGAAATTTGACGATGCCAACTCTAAAATCAAAATGAAGAGAAAGTAACAGAAAACAAGACTAGAAAGTTAGATAGGAATCAGACTTTAAAGGACCTTAAATGCCAGGTTGAACATTTAGTATTTTATTCCAGAGGCTTTCTATTTCAGAAGCCTTTAAGAGCCACCAAGATTTGAGTTGAGGAAGGGATGGCATGTAAGACTTGTGCTTTGAGTATCATTTTGAAATCATAAAAAGGGAAAAGCATAAATAAGAGGGGTGCATGTGTGAAAATATTTATAGTAGTACTTTTTCTGTGGCAAAGAACTAGAAAATGAGGTAATACCCATCAATTGGGAAATGTCTAAAGAGGTTATAGTTTATGAATGTAATGGAATATACATTGCACTGTAAGAAATGATAATTTCCAAAAAATCTGGGAAGACATGAATTGATTCTGAGTGAAGTGAGCAGAACCAGGAGAACATTGTACACAATAACAGCAACATTTTGTAATACAGCAATCCAAGACAATAGCTTGCTTTCTTGGAGGTGGGGCAGGGGGGGAGGAAAGGAAGGGAAGAAGAAAAATGTGAAATTCAAAATCTTATAAAAATGAATATTGAAAACTATGTAATTGTGAAAAAATGCTATTATAGAAAAATACCACTCTGACAGCTCCAATATGTGGTGAATATTAGAGAAAAGAGAAAGTGAACCCAGAGAAATGAATTAAGAGACTGTCTCAATAGTGAAATTAAGAAGTAGCAAATGCCTGGACTAAAACTGGAGGGTATAAGGAAAGAAAAGCAGAAGGATGTGAAATGTAGTGCAAGTAGAATAAGTAAACCATAACAAATGATTGGATATGAAAGTTGATGGAGAAAGAATTAAGGAATACTCCAACTTTTAAAATCTGAATAACAGAGAAATATTAAAGTTAAAGGAGGGATGGATTTGAGGGAAAAGTTTAATGTTTATTCATCACCTATCATGTATAAAAGCCTATGCTAAATCTTAAAGATGGCAGTTTAACATGGAGTGTCACAAAAGCTATGTCATGAAGTCTGAATATATAAACACGTGATAAGTGGTTGATTCAAAACTTTAGTTGCCAATCCCCCCCCCCAAAAAAATGAACAGTTTACCTTTCTGAAAATCAGTATCAAGAAAATTTTTATCTAGAAACACACCATCATTTGCTTGATAAGCTCTGCTGTAGATTTTTTGGAACTAAGTGTTGTCCTTGAAACTAAAGGGCAATAAAAGTGTTTGATAAAGTCAGGTGTTTGGTTTAAATAAACAAATAACAAAAAAACATCCAAAAGGGAGAAATAATGATTGGTTAAAGAAAACATCACCAATGAATAGCTAGCCTTTCATCTTATGTATTTATTAAGTGGCAGGGGATGAATTGTGGAGCGAGAGAAAGAGAGAGAGAGAAAGAGAGAGAGAGAGAAGAGAGAGAGAGAGAGAGAGAGAGAGAGAGAGAGAGAGAGAGAGAAAGAGAGAGAGAGAGAGAGATTTTGTGTGTGTGTGTGTGTGTGTGTGTGTGTGTGTGTGTGTGTGTGTTTAGTGAAGGATTTATTATTTTTTTTTAATTTTTCTCAAGGACCAGGGTCAGGAAGAATCCACCCCAAGGGTAGTTGGAGGGAAGAAAAATAACAAGGCACACAGGTGTCTAGGGACCACAACATTGTTCACATCCTCTATAATCATCAGTGCATAGCTTGGCTGTCTTGGTAATTTACATAATATCATCCTGACACATTGACTTTAGTTATCCATCGCCATTGAGTCCCAGATTTGCACTGCCCTGTCTTTCTTTTCTTCTTCTTGCTCTCTGCATCTTCTCTCTCTCTCTCTCTCTCTCTCTCTCTCTCTCTCTCTCTCTCTCTCTCTCTCTCTCTCTCTCTTTCTCTCTTTTTCTTCTTCTCCTCCCACCTACATTATTTTAATTTTAATTTTATTTTATTTGGCTTTTTTCACTACTTCATGTGATTTTTTAAAAATTTAATATATTTATTCTGTTTTCCAATCTTTTCCCCTCTCTTCTTCTTTTCTGACTTTCTCATATATATTATCCTGTCCTGTCTTTCTCTTCTCTCTTTTCCTTATAAATATAATGATTAAAAAAGCATTTCCTTCATCTTTTTCTTTTTTTTATTACTTTTCTCCTCTTTTTTCCTATTATTACTTCCTCTTTTCTTAACTTCTTATTTGCTTCTCCCTTGTTTTTTCCTCCCTCTTCCCCTGCTCTTTCTCTCTGTCCCACCTCTCTTCTCCATCCTCCTCCTCTTCCCTCTCTTTGTCCCATTTGCCCCTCAAAAATGAGGGGTTTTTTTTAGGCAAAGAGAAAGAAAATTAATTTCATATCACTTTTGGCTTCTTTGAATGACATATGTGAATTTGCTAAATGAATAGCTACTAAGTCAACAAAGAAAGAAAATATGCAGAGAACAAAAATCCTCTTTTATAATAGATAGTGTCTTTGGGGTGAAGGAAAGCAGTTAGTTTAATAAATCTATTAGTACTGTCTCAGTGAAAATGAGGTCTTTAGTTTATATGTTCTGTTGAACATAAATCATTTTTTACATAGTATTAAACATAAATTTTAAAAGTGAGAAAAAATGAATGTTGAGTGCTAATCTCATCTTTCAATATAACCAAAGGGCTCATAAATAAGTAAACTTAAAGATCATGTGTGCCATTTTGATAGTAAAGTCATCATACTTAAGTAATTATTTTCTGTTTTAAATTACATATACATTTATGATTAGATCACACAAAAATTGGTAATTATAATAATTAATAATAGATAGGTAGATTTGGAAGGTACTTTGAATAATGGTACACATAATATTTGAACTGAAGGAGACCTTAAAATGACAGAATATGGAATGGAAGAAGGCATTCTTAGAATCAATGAAAAGTATATTCGTGTTGGAAGGGACCCTACGGATTTAGTTCAACTAAAATCTTATAGATGGCCAAATTAAAGCTCAGGAATGGGAAATTACTTTGCCCAAGTCTTAAGGCAAGGAACTTTATCTTTGAATTTTGTTTAAAAGATAGGCTTCTACTGTCAAGCAATGAAAATACCAAAGAAAGGTACTAAGGTAAGTAATTACTTATTCATATGAGCAATGCAATCTGTGGCAGCAGCGTAAACAATGTTATTGAGAGATATAGCCCATCCCTTCATCTGTGAAGCTCTTCTATTTATTTAAAGAACCTTTTCTTGGGGAAATATCCCTTTATTATTTGTGGTGACTTCCATAAGTATGTCAAATTTATCTACCAGCTTACACTTATAATAAGGAACTTTTCTTCCTAAGATTAGGAGACATGGGTTTTCCTGTGAGTATTGATATAGCTATTTTATACAATAGAAGTATAGAGAGACATTTTTTTTTTCCTTTTTGATTTGACTTTTCTTCTGCAGCATGATATTTGTGGAAATATGTATAGAGGAATTATACAGGTTTCAGAAATATTGGATTTATTGCCATTTAGGGAGGGAAGAGGGGGAAAAAGGGGGAAATTTTAGAACACAAGACTGTAAGGGTGAATGTTGAAAATGATCCATGTATATATTTTGAAAATAAAAAGCTTTAACAAAAAAAGAAGTATATATAGAGAGGACTAGCCTTAGAAAGTCTGTTTAAGGTGAACTTCTAATTCATATTTAGATATGTGATTTTGTGACAAATAATTTAATCTCCTAGTGTTCCAGGTCTTTCTTTAAGCTTATAAATTCTAGATAAATCTATTCAAGGCAAGCATTTTCATATATAGGAGTTACCTACAACAACAAAGAAGAAATAACAGGTTGGAAACTGGTATATTTTATGGTATGCACACACACACACACACACACATATATATTATACATTTTGGTATATATTAATGGTATATTTTATAAATAATACTTTTACTTTTTTTACTTTTTTTTTTTTTGCTGAGGCAATTGAGGTTAAGTGACTTGTCCAAGGTCACACAGCCAGGAAGTGTTAAATATCTGAGATCACATTTGAACTCAGTTCCTCCTGACTTCAGGGCTGGTGCTCTATCCACTGCACCACCTACCTGCCCCATAAATAATACTTTTAAAAATATTTAACTTTACTGAATTTCTGAAATTGACTTTAATAATGACATTTTTATTTACATTTATAGAGCCCTATATGGTAAAAGATTTTTCATCTTATTTCACTTAATCCTCATAGCTACCCCCATGAAACTCATAGTATAGGCACTATTATTTCTACTTTACAAAAAAGAAAACTTAGGTTCAGTGAAATTGGTGGTATATAGTGAAAAAGAACAGTGATGACCAGAATTTATAATCATACTTCTGACAGTTAATACTGTAAAAACCTCTAGAAAATTATATTCATTTTTGAACTTAGTTATATATGATTATATTTATAAATTTAAAAACCAGGGTGTGATTAGTTGTTCACAATCTTTTACATATAAATATCTTCATTTTTTACATAAAAATTCCCTCAAGATCCACATAAATAGGAATTGCAAGAATTAGTAAGTATTGATTGAGAAAAAAAGATGACAAATACTTATTACTTTAGAATGAATTTGTACTTTATACATAACAACAATATTTATATTCATTTGAAAAACAGTGATACACATTTATGAGGTATTTTGTTTATTCAGCCTATTTAAAGTAGTTTAGATTCTTTAAAGATTCATCAATATTTTGTAGCACAGCCATGGATCTCACCAAGTCTATGTCTTACATTATTAGCCACTTATCTAAATAAATGGGCATTTAGGTGGCACAGTGGATTGAGCATTGGGCCTGGAATCAGGAAGATTCATCTTTCTGAATTCAAATCTGATCCTAGACTTCCTGGCTGTTTGTTAACCTGAGCAAGCCACTTAATACAATTTGCCTCAGTTTTCTCATCTGTAAAGTGAGTTGTAGAAGGAAATGTCGACTCACTTCCGGCCAAGATGGCGGCGTGGAGGCAGACAGCTGCTTGAGCTCCTCATTTTCTCTCAGAACTTACTTCATGACAAGCCTCAGACTTAATGCTTGACCCAGAAAGAAAATCACAAATAATCACCAAGAGAAGACATCCTTGAAAGTTGCCAGAAAAGGTCTGTGTTTGCTTGGGGGAGGGTCAATCAGACTGGGCACAGACTGAGGGCAGGCAGCCAGAGCAAGACAGGCAGCTCACACAGCTCAGACCAGAGGGGGAGGGGTACGATCTCAGCCATTTCTGTGAAAAGGCTTTTACCCCAGTGTGGATACTCCATCTTGGCAGCAAGCCGGGAGCAGCAGAGAGGGTGTAAACACCGGAGGTGAAGATTAAAACCTCAGAAAGCCAGCGTCTCTCAGAACCTGGCCACCCCCAACCCCCACCTGGACTGACTCAGTGCTTTCTCAGAGCGCAGACTCAGTACAGTCATTGCTGTTCTGTTAGTGGCTTTCTGCTGCCCTACCCCCAGTCTGTAGAGGAAGCCCATTAATACCATCCAGCCCCATCCCCCCCAAAACAGACCAATTGTTTCTCTTGTCAGTTTGTTTTCTTTGATTCCTACTCTGACAAAATGAACAAAAAATTCAAAAGGGCTCTAACCATTGACAGCTTCTGTGTGGAGAGGGAGCAGACTTCAAATGCTGAGGAGACTAGGAACAGACTGTCCCCAGATGTATCCCCTGGGAGGGATATAAGCTGCTCCTCAATACAAAAGAACCTCATATAGGAAATCAAAAAGGCTCTCACAAGAGAGCTGGAAGAGAAATGGGAAAAGGAAAGGGAAGCTTGGCAAGAGAGCCTGGAGAAGTCATCCCATGCATTCAAAGACAGAGTGGATAAAGAAATCAAATCATTGAGAAACAAGATTGGTCAGCTGGAAAAGGTAAACAACTCCAAGGAAAACAGGATTAGTGAGCTGGAAAAAGAAAACAGCTCTCTAAAAAATAAAATGGAAAAAAATTCCATAGAAGATAAAAACTCAATTGGACAATTACAAAGAGATATAAAAAAAGTGAGTGAAGAAAATACATCATTGAAAATTAGACTGGAACAAGTAGAAATGAATGACTCAAGGAGAAACCAAGAGGTAGTCAAGCAAAACCAGAGAAATGAAACAATTGAAAAGAATGTCAAGTACCTTACTAGAAAGACAACAGACCTGGAAAACAGATCCAGGAGAGACAATCTGAGAATAATCGGACTCCCTGAAAAATGTGAGGAAAAAAAGAGCTTGGACACCATTTTCCAGGAAATTATCAAAGAGAACTGCCCAGACATTCTGGAAACAGAGGGTAAAATAGACATTGAAAAAATTCATCAATCACCTACTGAAAGGGACCCTAAAATCAAAACACCAAGAAATATAGTGGCCAAGTTCAAGAACCATCAGACAAAGGAAAAGATATTGGAAGCTGCTAGAAAAAAGCAATTCAGATATGGAGGATCCACAATAAGGATAACTCAGGATCTAGCAGCGTCCACATTAAAAGAATGCAGGGCCTGGAACATGATATTCCAAAAGGCTAAGGAACTTGGTATGCAGCCAAGAATAACTTACCCAGCAAAAATGAGCATCATTTTCCAGGGAAGAAGATGGACATTTAACGAAATAAATGAATTCCATCTATTTTTGATGAAAAAACCAGACCTACATAAAAGGTTTGATCTTCAAATACAGAACTCAAGAGATTTCTAAAAAGGTAAAAAGAAATCTTGAGAACTATACTTCTGCCAAAAAAAATATGTAAAGAACATATGTACAATTTGTCTTAGAAACTAGAGGTGGAAAGGAAATTATATCATAAAAAAGTGTAAAGTGGTGGTACTACATCTCATGAAGAGGCAAAGGTAACCTATTATATCTGAGAGAAAGAAAGGAGGGAGATGAACATAGTGTGTATCAATAGACATATTCGATTTATGGTGAAACTTCTTCCACTTCATTGAAAAGTGAAAGGAAAGGAGTAAGCTAAGGGGAAGGGAATACAGAAATTTCGAGGAAAAGGGGTAAAATAAGGGGAGGATCTTTAAGGTGGGGGAAGGATCCTAAAAAGGGAGGGCTGTGAAAAGCAAGTGGTGTTCACCAGTTTAATTCTGGGTAGGGGGGTAAAAGGGAAGGAAAGGGGAAAAGCTTAAGCAGGGGTTAATAGGATGGCAAGCAATATAGAATTAGTCCTTCTAACCATAAACGTGAATGGGGCAAACTGCCTCATAAAGAGGAAGCACTTAGCAGACTGGATTAAAAGTCAGAATCCTACTATATGTTGTTTACAGGAAACACACCTGAAACAGGGTGAGACATTCAAACTAAAAGTAAAAGCGTGAAGCAGAATCTATTATGCTTCAGGCAAAACCAAAAAAGCAGGAGTAGCCATCCTCATCTCAGATCAAGCAAAAACAAAAATTGATCTAATTAAAAGAGATAAGGAAGGGCATTATATCCTGCTAAAGGGCAGCATCAATAATGAAGCAGTATCAATATTAAACATATATGCACCAAGTGGTGCAGCATCTAAATTCTTAAAAGAGAAATTAAGAGAGCTGCAAGAGGAAATAGATAGCAAAACAATAATAGTGGGAGATCTCAACCTTGCACTCTCAGAATTAGATAAATCAAACCACAAAATAAATAAGAAAGAAGTCAAAGAGGTAAATAGAATACTAGAAAAGTTTGATATGATAGATCTTTGGCGAAAGCTAAATGGAGACAGAAAGGAATATACTTTCTTCTCAGCAGTTCATGGAACCTATACAAAAATTGATCATATACTAGGGCATAAAAACCTCAAAATCAAATGCAGTAAGGCAGAAATAGTAAATGCATCCTTTTCAGACCATAATGCAATCAAAATTACATTTAATAAAAAGCCAGGGGAAAATAGACCAAAAATAATTGGAAACTAAATAATCTTATACTAAAGAATGATTGGGTAAAACAGCAAATCATAGACATAATTAATAACTTCACCCAAGAAAATGACAATAATGAGACATCATACCAAAATGTGTGGGATACAGCCAAAGCAGTAATAAGGGGAAGTTTTATATCTCTATAGGCCTACTTGCATAAAATAGAGAAAGAGAGGGCCAACGAATTGGGCTTACAACTAAAATTGCTAGAAAAGAAGCAAATTAAAAACCCCCAGACAAACACAAAACTTGAAATTCAAAAAATAAAAGGTGAGATTAATAAAATTGAAAGTAAAAAATCTATTGAATTAATTAATAAAACTAAGAGTTGGTTTTATGAAAAAAACCAACAAAATAGACAAACCCTTAGTAAACCTGATTAAAAAAAGGAAAGAGAAAAAGCAAATTGTTAGTCTTGAAAATGAAGAGGAAATTAGAACAATAGTTAGGAGCCACTTCGCTAAACTTTATGCCGATAAATTCGATAACTTAAATGAAATGGAAGAATACCTTCAAAAATATAGCTTGCCCAGATTAACAGAGGAAGAAGTAAGTAGTCTAAATAGTCCCATCTCAGAAAAAGAAATAGAGCAAGCTATTAACCAACTTCCTAAGAAAAAGTCCCCAGGACCAGATGGATTTACAGGTGAATTCTACCAAACATTTAAAGAACAACTAACTCCAATGCTACATAAACTATTTGAAAAAATAGGGATTGAAGGAGTCCTACCAAATTCCTTCTATGACACAGACATGGTACTGATACCTAAACCAGGTAGACCGAAAACTGAGAAAGAAAACTATAGACCAATTTCCTTAATGAATATTGATGCTAAAATCTTAAATAAGATATTAGCAAATAGACTTCAGAAAATCATCCCCAGGATAATACACTATGACCAAGTGGGATTTATACCAGGAATGCAGGGCTGGTTTAATATTAGGAAAACTATTAGTATAATTGACCATATTAATAATCAAATTAATAAAAACCATATGATCATCTCAAAAGATGCAGAAAAAGCATTTGATAAAATCCAACATCCATTCCTACTAAAAACGCTTGAGAGTATAGGAATAAATGGACTATTCCTTAAAATAATAAGGAGCATATATTTAAAGCCTTCAGTAAACATCATATGTAATGGTGATAAACTAGAACCTTTCCCTGTAAGATCAGGAGTGAAACAAGGTTGCCCACTATCACCATTACTATTCAATATAGTACTAGAAACTCTAGCCTCAGCAATAAGAGCCAAGAAAGAGATTCAAGGAATTAGAGTAGGAAATGAGGAAATCAAATTATCACTTTTCGCAGATGACATGATGGTATACTTAGAGAACCCCAAAGACTCTGCTAAAAAGCTATTAGAAATAATTCAGAATTTTAGCAAAGTTGCAGGGTACAAAATAAATCCACATAAATCCTCAGCATATTTAGACATTACCAACACAATCCAACAGCAAGAGATACAAAGAGAAATTCCATTCAAAATAACAGTCGATAGTATAAAATATTTGGGAATATATCTACCAAAGGAGAGTCAGGAATTATATGAGAAAAATTACAAAACACTTGCCACAAAAATAAAGTCAGATTTAAATAATTGGAAAGACATTCAGTGCTCTTGGATAGGCCGAGCGAATATAATAAAGATGACAATACTCCCCAAACTAATCTATTTATTTAGTGCTATACCAATCAGACTCCCAAGAAACTATTTTAATGACCTAGAAAAAATAACAACAAAATTCATATGGAAGAATAAAAGGTCGAGAATTGCAAGGGAACTAATGAAAAAAAAAGTCAGAGGAAGGTGGTCTAAGTGTACCTTAAAATTTAAAGCTATATTATAAAGCAACAGTCACTAAAACCATTTGGTATTGGCTAAGAAATAGACTAGTTGATCAGTGGCATAGGTTAGGGTCACAGGGCAAGATAGTGAATAAAAATAGCAATCTAATCTTTGACAAACCCAAAGATCCCAAATTTTGGGATAAGAATTCATTATTTGACAAAAACTGCTGGGAAAACTGGAAATTAGTATGGCAGAAACTAGGCATGGACCCACATTTAACACCACATACTAAGATTAGATCAAAATGGGTTCAAGATTTAGGCATAAAGAACGAAATCATAAATAAATTGGAGGAACATGGGATGGTTTACCTCTCAGACTTGTGGAGGAGGAAGGAGTTTGTGTCCAAGGGAGAACTAGAGACCATTATTGATCACAAAATAGAAAACTTTGATTACACCAAATTAAAAAGTTTCTGCACAAACAAAACTAATGCAAACAAGATTAGAAGGGAAGTAACAAATTGGGAAAAAATTTTTACAGTTAAAGGTTCTGATAAAGGCCTCATCTCCAAAATATACAGAGAATTGACTTTAATTTATAAGAAATCAAGCCATTCTCCAATTGATAAATTGTCAAAGGATATGAACAGACAATTTTCAGATGATGAAATTAAAACTATTTCCACTCATATGAAAGAGTGTTCCAAATCACTATTGATCAGAGAAATGCAAATTAAGACAACTCTGAGATACCATTACACACCTGTCAGATTGGCTAAGATGACAGGAACAAATAACGATGAATGTTGGAGGGGCTGTGGAAAAACTGGGACACTGATGCATTGTTGGTGGAGTTGTGAAAGAATCCAACCATTCTGGAGAGTAATCTGGAATTATGCCCAAAAAGTTATCAAAATGTGCATACCCTTTGACCCAGCCATACTACTCCTGGGCTTATATCCCAAGGAAATACTAAAGAAGGGAAAGGGACCTGTATGTGCCAAAATGTTTGTGGCAGCCCTTTTCATAGTGGCTAGAAGCTGGAAGATGAATGGATGTCCATCAATTGGAGAATGGTTGGGTAAATTATGGTATATGAATGTTATGGAATATTATTGTTCTATAAGAAATGACCAACAGGAGAAATACAGAGAGGCTTGGAGAGACTTACATCAACTGATGCTGAGTGAAACAAGCAGAACCAGAAGATCATTATACACTTCAACAATGATACTGTACGAGGATGTATGCTGATGGAAGTGGATATCTTCAACATAGAGAAGACCTAATCCAATTCCAATTGATCAATGATGGACAGAATCAGCTACATCCAGAAAAGGAACACTGGGAAATGAGTGTAAACTTTTATTTTTACCTTCTGAATCCAATTCTTCCTGTGCAACAAAAAAATTCGGTTCTACACACATATATTGTATCTAGAATATACTGTAATATATTTAACATGTATAAGACTGCCTGCCATCTGGGGGAGGGGGTTGGGGGAGGAAGGGAAAAAATCTGAATAGAAGTAAGTGCAAGGGATAATGTTGTAAAAAATTACCCATGCATATGTACTGTCAAAAAAAAAAGTTATAATTATAAAATAAAATAAAAATTAAATTAAAAAAAACAAAACAAAAAAAAAGGAAATGTCAAACTACTCCAGTATCTCTGCCAAGAAAATCCCCAAATGGTATTGTGAAGAATTGAACAAGATTGAAAAACTGCAAAACAACAAGAGGCTTGCATAATCTCTAAGGTGTCTGCCAGCTTTAAATACTACGACTCAAAGGTTCATACCAAATTGTACAGCTAGTATGTAATGGAGTTTTGACTAAAATTCAGATTTTTTGACTACAAGTCTTTTGTTGAGTCCACTCTATTCCACTGTTTTTTCAATGAGGAGGAGACAAATTCAAGGATTAGTCTTATTTTTAGAGATAAAGAATTTGATTGTGATTCCTGGTTTGGCTCCTTGCCATTTGTGAGACTTCTCCAGGCCTCAGTAGTTCATGTATAAAATGAGATACTTGTTATATCAAGTCCTTACAATGCCTTACAAAATAAGATTCTACAGAATCTTTAGACAGTCATAGAAAACTAATTAATTCAGATATTGATAATCAAGAGGGTTATTCTTCAGATGAAAGAATCATTCCTAGTCTGAGTTGAATCAATACACCATGGAAATACTTGAATGTTTTATTTTGTTTAACACTTTGGACAAGAGGAGATAATAGAAGATAGCTAGATTCTGCCTAGATAGTAGATAGAGTTCTATTTACTAGATATTTAGGAAAATATGAATTCAAATCAAGCCTCAGACATTAGTATCTATGTGATCATAGGCAAGTCTTGAAGCCTGCTTTATTCTCCTCAGTGGTCAAATGGTAATAAATAATAATAACAATAATAATAATATCTACTTTCCTGAGAATGGTTGTAAAGATCAAATGAAATAACATTTATAAAGCACTTAACATAGTGCTAAGTATATAATGGGGAGACACTTGATAAATCCTTTCTCCCTCCCTCCCTCCCTTCTTTCCTTCCTTCCTTCCTTCCTTCCTTCCTTCCTTCCTTCCTTCCTTCCTTCCTTCCTTCCTTCCTTCCTTCCTTCCTTCCTTCCTTCCTTCCTTCCTTCCTTCCTTCTTTTCTTTCTTCCTTCCTTTCTTTCTTCCTTCCTTTCTTCTTTCCTTCCTTTCAAGACTTGACTGGAAAAACTCCTGCCATTAGGTTATCATATGCTTGAAAGCCTAGTTCTAAACCAGCTTGTTAGTTTTATGCAACACCTAGTCTACAATGTTTTCAGTTAATGCAAATGTTTTTTCTAAGCAACTGTCACTCTGTTACATCTAATGCCTTTCAGAGATTCCTAAAATAGTAAAGGATTTTTTTCATTCCTAGTCTAAAGCTTTTAATCAATTGATGGATTCAATAAAGATATTTTCACTTAGTTCCTCCAGTTATGTTAAGTAGGCTAAGGGTGAATTCTTTATTCAATTAATCCCGTCAAACACACAAAATCTACAACATCTCTGTACTGTTGCTATTGTGATATTCTTATTTTATAGTTGAGAAAATTGAAGCTTCAAGCAGAGAAGTGACTTGTCCAAAGTCACACAGATGATAAGTGGCAAAACTGGTGTTCAATTCTAAATCCTGGATTTTTTCCATCCCATCACAGCTAGCTTCTCAAATAGAAATATTTGATGAAATAAAATCATTTTTTTCAATTGCACATACTAAAGAAATAACATTATGTACCATGAAGGCTTTTTATATTACACATGCATATTCATAGGGTCATAAATTTAAGGCTCAAGGAACGTCAAATGTCATCAACTCCATTCCCAACATTTCACAAATAAAGAAACTGAGAGCAGAGAAATTAAATAACTTGCTCAAAACCATATAGTTATTATTGATAAGGGAAGGTTTGAATTCCTGTGCTCCTGACCTATTTTCAGTGGTCTATTCAGTACATCACCTTACTTTTTTTTCTCTAGATTTATAGGTTGTATCAAAAATCCAATATTTGTTATAAATATAACAGCATTTACTATTTCATGTAATATTCTATTTATATATTCAAAAAGCTTCTGACAAATGGGTTTCATGTTAAAATATATTTACTTAAATTTGTTGCCTATTATATCAAACATGTTAATCATATATTAAACAAAGGGAAAGAGAATAAGTATTTGCATATTTACATAGCACTCCCTATGTATCAAGCAGTATAATAAAAACATTTTACAAATGTTATCTTAATCAATAATCAATTGTGCTTGTCATATATAATGTATCTGTGCTAGGGAACAGGAGAAGTGCAAATATATGTCTATCCTCCCAAAACTTATTATAAGTTTAATACAATTTAGACTATGTTAAAACAAGATTATATATATATATATAGACCAAATGAGAGACAAATTGCTTCCAGTTGAAACAATCAAGGAAAGCTTTTTGGTGGAGCTGACATTTGAGCAAATTCTTTAAGGTTAAGTAAAATGTATTTTTGCATTACATTTACTGAACACTCCCACCTTGTGACAGGTATCTTGTAACAAATTAAAGAAGTGAAATAAAATTAATGTGAAAATGCACACAATATTTCATATTTATAACATATCCCATATCCTTGCTTTTTTTTTAAAGAAGAGAAATGTATTTTTTTCTCCCTTTTATCACCCTTCACATTGGGGTAAAAAGGGTAGAGAAACAAATTAATGTTAAGAAACAGGCAAAAACCAAGTTTTATTGATAGCTATATACAAATATGTATATATACATATGTGTGTATGTGTGTGTATGATGTCTTTCAATGTTTGTTTATTTTACAATGTTTACTGTATAAATTGTTTCCATCTTGACCCATGTTATCCTTTATGAATTTATGATATACATCTTCAATATGACTTGTTTGTATTTTATCAATGTTTTTCAAAAATTGTTTTTCAGGTTTTGTTGTTTTAGTCATTTACTAATACCTATATTATAAAGGATACATTCATTAGATGGTCATTCATAATATGGATTCAACCAACTTTTCCATATTATTTTTTGAGGTCTTCATACATTTTATATTCTATCCAATTTGACATCTAAATCTGTCCTGATTTTGTCTTTCTCTCTCCCATAACAATCTATGTTCTTTTCTTTTTCTTTTTCTTCTGCAAGATAATTGGAGTTAAATGATAAAAGATAAATTGGGGTCACAAAGCTAGTAAGTATTGATTGAGTGTCTGAGGTCACATTTGAACTCAGGTCTTCCTGACTCTACTGCACCATCTAACTGCTCTACCATCTTTTTTTTCTAATGTTTTGAAAACAGGTTCTCCATCCCTACCTCTTTGGAAATTAAACTCTTTTTTCAAGGTATAATACAAGTGACAACTTTTCCAGAAAGCTTTTCTTACTTTCCTGTCCTTCAAAGTGCTAAGAAAAAGTTCTCTTTCTTTTTTCAATTTATTTATATCCACTAATTCTGGACTTCTTATCTGTACTCTCATTCTGCTTTATTGTTTAAGTTTTCTCCTACAGATTATAGACATTTTAAAAGAAGATTAGAGGTATGCTACTATTTAATAACTGACAAGGGGAGAGAAAAGTAGCCTCAACAGTTTTTAGTTTAATCTGTTTATTAAGATTTTCTCTATCACTTCCTTAAGTTTAGAAATCAACAAAACAATAAATCAAGTTCTGAGTTGTTCCTGTTTGCCAGTTTTCAAAATGTGAATACTCATTAAAAAATTAACAATTGGTTTACAAGCTGACTTCAGCATACCCTGGAAAGGACCTCTGTCCCATTGATCTTTTCTTCAATGTCATCTAGCAAGTGATAGCATAGACTAGTCAAATGCTGGACCTAGAGTCATAAAATTTAACATGAAGTTCCACTTGGACCCTGTTTGTGTGCCTAAATGGGATTCATTTAAGCTCTTGTTTCCCCATTTGGAAAGATGAGAAATAACAATTTGTAAATTTGAGAAAAGTGTTTCTGATATATCAAAGTTTTATATACATATAAGTTATTGGGCAATAGACATCAAAATGTTAATAGTAGCTCTTTTTGTGATAGCAAAGTAAGTGGTCATGAATTGAGGAATGATCAAATAAAATGTACTTCATAGAATGGAAAACCATTTTATTTAACACTTACTGTAAGGCAGCTAGATGACATAGCAGACAGAGTGCTAGACCTAGTTTCAGGAACACCTGAATTAAAATCAACCTTGGGCACTTACTAGTTGTGTGGAAGAGGGGGAGGAGGAGAAGGAAGATGGGTAGGAAGGAGAGGAAGAGGGGGAAAAGGAAGAGAAAAAAGAGGAGAATAACAACAAAATTAAAAGTAAAGGTTGAAAAAATTTAATCATCAAATTTGGTCTCAAAGAAAAGGCTCCAAGAGATGGGAGTACTGTGGGCAGATAATATTGTATTTAATTTTTACATACCTACTTGTCTGTATATCTATCTATTTATCTACATGTATATATATATATATATATATATATATATATATATATATATATACATGTACAAATATATACATATATATTTTTTCTATATTTTTAGTTTTCCTTTAAAACTTGAGTCTTATAAGAGATGGCTCCCTAGGAGTAGGAACAATGAAGATTACATTGCAAAATAAATATGATAATTTTTCTCAATTTAAAAACTGAGTAATTGAGTAATATTAAGTAATATTACATAGTAAGTACTTGATTTTGTTTTCCATAAATTAATTAGTTTCATTTTTAATTTATTTTTCCTCTATCTATACAATAATAAATCTATAATGCCAAATAGTGACCATTTATTAATACTAAATGATATGAAAATAACTCTGACTTCTTCCATCCTATGATCTCATATCATTTCACTTTATCCTCTTTGTGCATTTAAAATGTTTGATTTTATAATTATTTGGATACGTATTTTGCCTTTCCTATTAGGCCATAAGCTCCTTGAGGTCAGGGTTCAAGTCTCATTCTTTTGTCTTTTTCTTTTAAAAAAATATCTCCAGCATTCCATTTAAAATAACTGTAGACAAAATAAAATATTTGGATGTCTACCTGCCAAGACAAACCAAAGAACTATATAAACACAATTACAAAACACTTCTTACACAAATAAAGTCATATCTAAACAACTGGAAAAATATCAATTACTGGTAGGTAGCCTAACTAATATATATAATAAAAATGGCAATTCTACTTAAATAGGTCTGCTTGTTCAATTGCATAACAAACAAATTACTAAAAAAATTATTCTATAGAACTAGGAAAAAATATAAAAATTCATCTGGAAAAACAAAAAGTCAAGAATGTCAAAAAAATCAATGAAAAAATACAAATGTTGATGATTTAGCAGTATTAAACCTAAAACTCTATTGTAAAGCCATAGTCATCACAACCATTTGGTACTGGCTAAGAAAATAGGATGGTGGATCAGTGGAATAGATTAGATACACATGACACAATAATCAAGGCCTATAGTAACCTAGTATTTGATAAAACCCCAAACCCCAGCTTTAGAAATGAGGAATCACTATTTGACAAAAAATTTCTTGGAAAACTGGAAAATAATATGTTAGAAACTCAATATAGATCTAAATCTCACACCCCATATAGAAGGTCAAAATGGGTAAATGATTTGAACTTAAAGGATGATACCAAAAACAAATTAGGAGATCAAGAGATAATTTACCTATCGTATATTTAGAAAAGGGAGGAATTTATTACCAAAGAACTAGAAAACATAATGAAAGGCAAAATGGACAGCTTTGATTACATTAAATTAAAAGGTTTTTCCACAGTTAAAACCAACAGAAACAAGATTAAAAGGGAAGCACAAAGCTGGGGAAAAAATCTTTACAGCCAGTATTTCTGAGAAAGATCTCATTTCTAAAATATATAAAGAACTGTGTCAAATTTATTAAAAAAAATACAAGTCATTCCCTGATTGATAAATTGTCAAGTGATATGAACAGACAATTTTCAAATGATGAAATTAAAGCCATCTATAGTCATATGAAAACATGCTCTAAATCACTATTGATTAGAACAATACAAATTAAAACAATTCTGAGGTACCACCTCACACCTCTCAGATTGGCTAAAATGACAGGAAAAAAGTAATGATAAATGTTGGAGGGGATGTGGAGAAACTGGGACACTATTGCATTGCTGGTAGAGTTGTGAAATGATCCAATCATTCTGGAGAATAATCTGGAACTAGATCCAAAGAGCTATCAAATTTTGCATACTGTTTGATCCAGCAGTGCCACTACTGAGTCTGTATGCCAAGGAAATCATAAAGGAGGGAAAAGGACCCACATGTGCAAAAATGTTTTTAGCAGCTCTTTTTGTAGTGGCAAAAAATTGCAAAGTGAGTAGATACCCACCCATTGGGAGATATTTGAATAAGTTGAAGTATATGAAGGTAATGGAATATTAATATCTATTTTTAAAAATGATGAACAAGATGATTTTAGAATGGCCTGGAAAGCTGATGCTGAATAAAACAAGCATAACACAGAATACATTGAACACAATACCAGCAAGAATGTGCGATGATCAACTATGAAAGACATGATTGTTCTCAAGTGATCCAAAGCAATAGACTTTGGCCAGAAAAAATTCTGCATCCAGAGAAAGAACTATTAAGATTGATTGTAAATCAACATATGCTAAGTTCACTTTTTTCTGTTTTTTTATTTTCTCCCTTGATTTTTCTCTTTTTCTCTGATTTTTCTCTCCCAATATGATTCCTAAGCTATATGTATTTAACATAAATAAGTTAAACTATATCTCTAGCACCTAATAGTGGGTACCATGCAATGTAGATTCTTTAAAAAAAACATTTAATACATGTATTACCTTGCACAAGTCGCTAAACCTCAATTTCTTCATATTGAAGTTGACTAGATAATCTGTTATCTGTGTTAACCTAGATTACTAACTAGATAATCTTTCTAGTTGTAATTCTATAATCCTACAGTTATAGAAGGGAGAAAGGAATTTACTTATTTAACACTGTAACTGTTGTCATGTCAGCAAGCAATCATTAAGAACTTATGATTTTCCAGTGACTGGGCTAAATTCTGGGAATATAAAAACAAGCAAAAACAAAGCCAGTATCTTTTCTAAGGAGCTTGCATTGTAGTGAGATAAAAGAAAATACAAAAGCTAGGTGAAAAATAGGTGCTGGGGTGGGGATAAGGGATACAACTGCTTCTGGCACAATGCTGAAGCTAGGAGAATGAAAGATGGTTGATTCCTCAAAATGGAAGTTCTGAGAGGAACTAAGGAAGAAAGGACTGTCAGGAGCAGAAGGAAACAGCTCAAGGATGCCCACCAATTCCACAATGAAGCATATCTGGATACCCCAAAAGTTGGGGGGGGAGATGATTTTTCTTATCTAGAACAGGTTATTCATATTATGGACTAAATATTTCCTCACCACAAGCAACTACAAAGGACTAAAATTTTCCTATTCAGACTCTTTCTATTGCTAGCAAGCTAAAGTTGCTGTTTGTTAAACATCTTTATTTTCAGTATTGTTCAGCATTTGTAATAAAAATCCTCAGCACATTGCCTTAACATTCATGATCTAATTGTGCCTGGAATATATTATTTTTTAATAAATGTACAAAGCCGGGTAGCATCCACCTGGAATTTGTACCCATTGAGGAGTTCTCATCAAACAGCGGATATTGTGCTTTTGTCAGCTGGAGTTGGACGACTTCCTATTATCACTTGATTAAAGTACATAGATAGAAAATTCCCACTGAAAATCAAAAATCATTTGAGCATTTGTTACTGTTTTATTCTATTTCCATCAGGATTTGTTTTGAATCAGTTTTTCATATCAACAAACTGAAAATACAGTGGAACAGGAAGCCCATATATTTTAAGGGCTGCTCCTTTCTTGTTATATCTAATATTATGAAGTTACTTTATTAAGATTGGAGTTTACACTGTAAATTGAATTAAGGCACAAATATATACAGTTCATTTTGTCTTTTAGAGCTGCACCTCTCTTACTTTCTCTTGTGATAAAGAAAACCATTAGCTCCTGTCAGAACCGTGAAGAAGGAGATCATTTTTATTGAAATAAGAACGAAATGATAGTGTCAGCCACTGAGTCCGAGAGATAAAATATTACATCTAATAAACATGCTACATATGGGATTAGACAAGGGCTTCTTGAATTACAGAACAACAGGAGCTGCAGCAAAACAATAACATTAATATGGGAAAATAATGACTAAAGTTTCCATCTTGGAGGAACCTGCATTTTAATAAAAGGTATGGAAATTTCAGGGATATCAGGTGGAGTGGCATAATGAATTCCTGCATATTTTTAGGTGCATTGAAAGCACATCTTTGGATCCCTGTGCATAAATGATGGATTAAATCCAATATATATTTATTATGTACCTACTATATTCATGGAATTATGCTAACCACTGGAGGAGATAAAATGTTTATATATGACAAAGTCCTTGCCCACAAGGAGCTTATGATAAAGTATGGGGGAAAGACAATACAAAGACTAGTAACTCTAATAAAAAATAATAGATAAGGGGAAAAGGGTCAAACTAAATCCTAGGTGATGTCCATGGTGCTGACTGGGAATCAGGTATAACTTTTTGGAGAAGGATGGTTTTGATTCTGACTTTAAACAATATGCAGAAATTTCAAAGGTATAGGGAAGGTGGGGGCAAAGAGAAAATTCTAAATGTTATGGAAACTGGGAATAAAGGCATGAGTATAAGAAGTTTGAGGATACAGCTCATGATAAATAGTGCAATGTGACTAAAATTGTGGAGCAGAGTGCTTGTGTTAACGGACTGTAACAGGTGTAGGGGGGTCATATTGTGCATGGTTTTGTATGAAAGTTGAAATTTGACAGGAAAATAGTGAGTGGCTTTAACCAAATTATTATCACAACCTCTATAACTATATGGTCAATGAAAATAGAAGATATATATAGATATAGATATAGATATAGATATAGATATAAACTGCATTTCTTTCTTATTTCTCTGCTCAAGAAACTTCAATGACTTCTCATGCCTTGATCAAAACCAAATTCTTCTGTTTTGTATTGAAAACCCTTCATGGTATAGCTTCAGCCTGTTTTTTTTTTTTTTTTTTTTTTTAAGGCTGGTTATATATCACTCCCTTTCAAGCATTTACTATTCTAGCCAAACTAATCTACTATCTCCTGCACATTGTATCCCATCTCTGATTTTCATACTTTTGCATATGCATTTTCCTCTTTAAGGTTTCAATCAAATGTCATTTCCTTTAATATGTTTTTTTCTAGTCACACAATTGTAACCCCTATCCCCATCACTGTGTATTTATTTTATGTTTACTGTATTTGGGGATGCCTGGAATGTTTAGGAAGGATTGACACTTCTGGTGTGAAGGTTTACTAATCCCTTTTAGGGCTCCTCATCTGGTGTCTTTAGGGTCTGTCACACAATTCCTACCTGCAGTTCCAAAAAGCTGTACCTTGTGTAGCAGCCCACCCAGCTAAAACTGTCTCAATAAATGACTAAGCCAGTTTGAAGGTAACCACCAGACCTCAAATCTCTCAATGAGCTAGGGGCTGTCTACCCCCAGATGTGAAGACTTCTCCTGGCAGAATGGGCAGATGAAAACAATTTATTCCAATTGCCATGAAAGCACCTGAAGCAGATTCTGTGGAGCACTCAGAGCTTATTTGGATATTGATGATGCTAACTGAGATCATTCACTGCATCACTGGCCATTTTCAGTCATCTTGATTTTTGTCTTGCTACTGGACTTCAATGACATTGGAAGAGAGAGGAAGGCTCAAGACTTTGTGCAATTTTGCCTCACTTAAAACTAATTCATGCAAGAGTCAAGATCCAACCTGTGATATCATTGTTCTTCTTTTAAAATAGAGAATGATAGAGCACCATCCCTGAACTCCGGAGGACCTGAGTTCAAATCTGGTTTCAGACATTTAACACTTCCTAGCTGTGTGACCCTGGGCAAGCCACTTAACCCCAATTGCCTCAGCAATAGATAGATAGATAGATAAGTAGATGAATGACTGAATAAATAGATAGATAAAAAAGTGAATGAATGAATAAATAAATAAGTGAATAAATGGATGAATCAATGAATAGATAAGCAAATAAATAAAAAATAAAATAGAGAATGAACAACACTCAACCCATTCAAAAAACAATGTGTGTGAGAGACAGACATAGAGACACAGACAAAGACAGAGAGATAGAGACAGAAAGTTTGTGAGAGAGAGTTTGTGATATTTTGTTTGTGTGTGTATGTGTGAGTGTATATATAATCAGTCTGGGACCTAAGATGAACACCAACAATAATATTGCATGTATTTGTTATATGTCTTCCAATAAAATGTAAGGTTTTTTAGGAGACATTGTCATGCTCTTCTATTTGTATCACCATTGCCTAAGCAGCATATGCCACACAGTAGATGTTTGAAAATTTTTTGATCAACTAATTGATATGTTTGTGAAATGAGCAAATGAACAAATGGATGCTTATAGCTACATATAAAGAAGTTTAGTCTGTCAATGTTTGAGGGATAGAATGGAGGAGGATGAGAATACTGGCAGAAAGACCAGTTAAGAGTTTGTTTCAATTATCCAAGCAGGTGATAATGATGGCCTATATTAAGAAGGTACCTTAGAATTAGGTTAGAGTTATTGAACTAAACCACAGTACTAAGACTTTACAGGCTATAAATAAATATGAAATCCTCTCTAATGGTAGTGGCAATTGTGACAATCATTTGAGGCATAGGGTTAATTTTTACTTCTTTTATTTAGAAACCATACCTTGCCCTGTGATTTCATCCCTGTAGGAACTCCCAAAGAGGAAAACTCCCTCTACCAAAAAGAATGGCAATGGTTCTTCAACTTTGACCTTAATAAATTACCCAGGACACTGAGTATGATACCTTGTTTCATGTCACAGAGCCAGCACATATTAAAAATGGGAATTAAAATATACTTGTTAATCTAATACTTTCTCTTTGCAGATTATCTCTAATTTTATCCTTTTTTTTTTTTTTTTTTGTACTTAATTATTTGCCTGTTGTTTCCCCTATTCGACTGTGAATTCCTTACAGTTAGCAGTGGCTATTTTTTTACCTCTTTGTATGCCTGGAACATAGAAAAGGCCCAGAAATGCACATACACCCACATATATACATATATGTATATATACACATACACCCACATATATACATATATGTGTATATATATATATATATATTTATGCACACACAAACACACATATATATACATATATGTCTATCTACATCTATTTTATTTATATAATATATATTTACATTTATTTATATTCATTTGATGTCCAGCCCAAAAGTTAAAATTTCTTAACTTAGTATTCAAGGTCCTTCATAAAATAGATAGCAAGCGGGACATCTCATTCTCAAATTTGCTATTGTCACTTACATTGTCTATATGCTCTGAGCCCTTCTGGGTATTCATCTTCCTTTTGGGAATTGGCATGGTAAAGAGCAAAGAAAGCTAGTCTTGTGATATAAAGACCTACCTGGGTTCAATCCCGGGTTCTGTCACTTATTGGCTGTGTTACTTTAGCAACATCTGCCACTTTAGCTCTCTCTGGCCCTCATTTTTCTCATCTAGAAAACAAGAAAGTTGGCCCAGATGACCTTCAAGACCCCCTCCAGCTCTAAACCTGAGACCTTTTTGCAGAGACTCCAGTAAGCTAAGAAATTTACCAATTCAGGTAAGTGGCAAGAGACTAAATCAGATTAATGGATTGTCATCACTGTCCCTAGTTCTAATACTGCTAAGAAGGGGAGAAGGGGGCAGAGCCCAGCAAAGTAACTCCTACCACAATTGCACACACACACACACACACACACACACACACACATACATAGACAAACACACCAAATATTTATGTATATGAAGAGTCTGTAACTTTTTATTTTTAAAATATATATTTGTTTAATATTTTATTTACACACCAATACAAGTAAATATAATTTTTACCATTCATTTTTTAAAATTTTGAGTTCCAAATTCTAACCCTCTCTCTCTCTCCTACCCCCTCAATGACAAAGCAAACAATTTTATACAGGTCATCAATATACAGTCATACAAAACATATTTCCATATTTGTCATGTTGTGAAAGAAAACACGAAGAAAAAAGTACAAGAAAAACAAAGTTTTCAAAGAAATACAGCAACCCTTCAAATAATAGTGATAGTCACAACATTTAAATGTCTAAATAAAGCATTTAAATGTCTAAAATCACTTTATACCTAGTATGTTATATGATCTTTATGGCATCCCTGAAAGGTTAATGCTATTATTGTTCCCATTTTACAGATGAGCTAACTGAGCCAAAAGTTAAATGATTTGTTTAGGATCACACAGCTAATAAGTGTCTGACAACACAGGTCTTTCTCAATCTATACCTAGTACTGTGCTTGAATGTACTCATTCTTTTAATGTACTCATGTAACTGATTCGAAGATTTAAAACATATTATTTCTCTTCCATTTATACTGATTACTGTTAACTATCTGCTTCTGATGATACCCTGACTCACCCACAGAATTTCTGGGGCACCAGTCTACGAGATACTTCCTCAATCTTTTTTGTCATGTAGAAACTCAGACCTTCTGAAATATCACAATCACTTCAACATAAATCCTCACTTAGAGTTCCTTACCACCATGGCCAGGGACTATTTTTATAGGGATCTGATTATTAGCAACATAGAGAAAAAGAAATCCCTATATCACTCCAAAAACCAAAACAAAACAAAACAAAAAACCACAGGATGATGAAATCTATACAAAGTCATATAAGTGCTTTTATAGCCACAAATAAATAGCTGTTCTGTTGACAGAATTCCTGGAATCTAACTGGGATAAAACCCCTCACTTTCCCAGCCTTATCTCACACTATTTTCCCTCCTTTTTGCCCTCCCTGCTCCCAACCCTACTCAGATATCACAGACACTGTGTCCTAGCCAAATTGAATTACTCTTCATCTTTTGAACATGTTCTCTCTGTTCCAGCTCATACTAATATTCCCTTTGGCTATAACCTATGTTCACTCTTCCTTGCTTGTTGAAATTCAACCTATACTTGAGGCCCAGTCCAAATTCTGTCTCTTTCAAGTTTATCCTAATTCCTTCTAGTAAGTAAAGAGTTTTGTATTCTCAAGACTAATATAAATTAAGGAGTTAAATATAACTTAGTTTATATCTTTCTAACATAATTATTATGTGTGTAAACCGAATACATTTGAATTTTATTTGGAATGGCTTTAAAATGTTTTGACATTTCATGTTCATATGTATCATGTACAATTTTGCAATAATATTCATTTATCTATATTATTTCATTTTATGCCTCTCTGTTCTCTAGACTAATGGTGTCAGACTCAAGTAGAAGCTTATTCTTACAGATTATATATTAATTTAAAAAAACCACAAATTAACATTAACTATGTTTAATCACAATTTTATTAAACCTCTCAATTGTATTTTAATCTCATAACCTCTCAGGAGTTTTTCTAGCTATGTATGGATCACAGGAGATAGTGAGTTTTATACTTCTGTTATAGATAATGCTCTAAGAGTACAAATTACAAAAAAGGTAGCAATCTAACTTGTTAGAGGATGCTACTTTAAATGGCAGCTCCCTATAACATAAAATTATAGATCCTGCTCCTATCTTTATAATTCCCTAATATACTATAAGCTTCATGTGAGAAGTCATACAGTGACTTCTTTGGTTAATCTATAATTTTTGGCTCATAAAATATGCTTAATTCATATTTATTAAATTAAAACATATCAACTGGAATCTGGGTCCTTGTTTAGACAAATTGGTAAATTTAAAATTTACCCTTTTTTCATTTCTGCAAGAAGAAATTATATTTTGTATTAACTCATCAAGAATGACAAGATCTTAAGGCTTCCATTTCTTTATCTCATTCATTTTGCACTAGTGATGTGAACTAGGGAAGATACAAAATCTAAATAAGATTTAGTCCTTTCCATTATGGAGATTACAGTTTAGTAGGCAAGGAGTTTCTATCACTGTGAACTCATATCATTAGATGCTGATTTTTGTTTATCTTTTCTTTGTTAATGGCTTCTAAATTTCTGAAGGAAAATGTTGGTTTGATAGAGAGGAGAGAGAGAGAGAGAGAGAGAGAGAGAGAGAGAGAGAGAGAGAGAGAGAGAGAGAGAGAGAGAGAGAGAGAGAGAGAGAGAAGGAGAGAGACATATACCTTTTACTGTGCCTTATCCAACATTGCTTAATAGAAAGAGTGCTAAACTTGGCAACAGGATATTTAATGTTGAATTCTGTTTCATAAATTTATTGATTATTGAATGATAACTTCTCAGAGCCTTTTTTCTAATCTATAAAATGAAATATTTGTACCATTTTCCTCATAGAGTGGTTGTGAATAAAGTACTTTGCAAAGCTTAAAGAATTCAATAAATATGGATTTTTGTATTATAATAGGTGTTTAATCCAGAGAAGCCAGGTAGAACAGGCCTGGAGGTGGGAATACTTATCTTTCTGATTTCAAATTCATTCTCAGACATTTACTACTTGTGTGATACTAGGTAAGTCACTAAACCCTGTTTACCCCAGTTTTTTTTTTTTTTCCTCTTCTGTAAAATGAGCTAGAGAAAGAAATAGCAAACAATTCCAGGATCTTTGCCAAGAAGCCTCAAATGAGGTCACAAAGAATTGGATATAATTGAAATAATTGAACAAAAACATAGTGCTTAATCAACATTTGCCCATTGATTGGTATTATCAATGGAACAACACCAAAGCATCTTCCCCCTTCTTCCTAACACTCCAGGCTTGTGGGGTAAGTAATACAAATATTACTACCACTATTTACAAATGAAGAAATTTATTCAATGACCTATGCACATCATGTAGTCAAAGAGTTCCTAAATTAGGATTTGAAGACTCCTGCCTTCACACCCATCATTTTCCCCCCATTACACTGAACTACCTCTCATTAATACCACCCAAATCCCTAGAATTAAAAGTGAGAAAATGTTTAAAAGGGGGAGTCCCACAAAGGGAAAATGATTAACAGATGGAAGAAAAGTTAACAGGAACATAAAGCAATCACCTTTTTTCATTCCTATTGGGCTTCCCACCCCTCCACCTCCTTGCCTCACTTTATTAGAAATGCATCTACCTTATCTTTGACAGGCATGGACAAGAACCCTTCCTTATTGATTGCATGTTGCCAAAAATATGTACATACACACACACACACACACATATAGGGAAAATCCCACACACGTCAGTTAGTCCTCCGTTCCAACTTGATTTGATTTACAATTGCTTATGTGTTGCAATGACTCTTACCTAGGTGAAGTCATCACTTAACAAAACCTGAGCTTTACAATCCATGAGGGAAAGTTAATCTTATTAGACTGTCTTTATTTACACAAAGTAGAATAACATTTTGGAAAGAGTTACTTTCAAAGAGGAAAGGGGGATTTCCTTATGTTAGTGAATTGAGTTTATTTTGTTTAAACAAACAAACACCCTAGCTCATTCTGGCCCTTTACCAAAGAAATCAAATTATTCTTTTCATATTTTACTGACAAGCCATAATATTAGGATGGAATGTGAACAGGATTTAAAAGTTTGCCAATGAGTTCAAATCTACTTAACATGTATGTGCTGTTGGGGAAGTCATACAAACTAACAGAGGAAGAGCAGGATAGAAGGACCTTAAAGGTCATCCAATTCTAACTGAACACATTTGAACCATGTAGTACTGTGGAAATTAGGGTTAATAGGCAAAGGTACACACTGATCAGAATCCAGCTGTCTTCAGAATTGGGAAGATCTGGATAAAGGTCCAGCTTCTAGATTATGTAGAAATCATCATTCTTCTCAGTGCCCTTAGGCAAATTTCAGAAAAGGTGCTGATCAATCTGCTTTGGTGAATGAACTGTCTTCCACTGGAGTTCCTTAATCCAATAACTAGGGAAATCACAAATCTGGATTAAAAAAAAAAAAAAAAAAAAAAAATGAGGAAAAAGATTTGTAATTTTATTTGCCTTGTGGCAACTAGGAAATAGCATTCATTGATCTTCTAATCAGAAGACAAGTTTGAAGCTGGGCTCTGACACATCCTAGGTATATGACAATGGGCAAAGTGTTCCTCTGAATCCATTGCCACATTCCTGAAATAGGGGAAAGAAAAAAAAATACTTTTGCTCCCTAGCTCACAGGACTGGGTTAGTGTATTGGTTTAGTATATTTGAATTTCTATATCCAGCCAGTGGAAGTTTAATAAAAATAAAATAATAAAGAGATAAGAGCCCTTGAAACAAGTTCTTGGTTTAAATGTGACTTTCATTACTTGCTATAATAAGCTATAATAAACAAGTCACCTTTTTTAGAGTCTCCATTTCTTCTACTGAAAATGGGGTTAGTTCAAATCAGAAATTTTTGACATTTTGGGTATTATGGATTTCTTTAGTAGTCTGGTAAAATCTATGGCACCTTATGCAAAAATATTACATTAAACAAAAATCATAATCAAAAGAAATACTACATTTAAATTAGAATTTCAATTGGTAAAAATAAAAATTTTTTTCTTCTATCTAATTCATGAAGCACCAAAAATCAGCCTAAAGGGATGCTGGGAGTCTGTGGACCCAAGATTAAGAATCTCTGATCTCTAGATGATTTCTAAGGTCCCTTCTAATTCTAAATCTAATAAAAATTTTAAGGAATATTTTGCAGAGATAACACGTTTAATACTACATCTACTACTTAGATTGAGAATGGAGGATTGGAATAGTAAGATAAAAATGCTTCTCTTCTTACCTCTGTTTTTTTGGAGGAAGGAGGGGGGTTGGTACTCTATCTTCACTGCACCTGGACCCATAAGCTGGACCTTTCAGCACTCTGCTTTGCTTGGTGTTTTGCTGTGCATTTATTCTGAGCTCCTAGAATACTTTCCCCTCTTGAGCACAGATAACAAGGTAATGTAAGAAAAAAATTTCAAAGGAGCCATCTAGACATATTGCCTTATAACATTTTGACTGCTCATTATTTAAACTTGGAGAGAGTGAGAGCTGTGTGTATGTGATGTGTGTGTGTGTGTGTGTGTATGTGTGTGTGTATGTGTGTGTTGTGCTTGCAGGGGTGTCATGAAAGGGAAGGGTGCAGCAAAGATCGCTCACAAGTCCCATGGGGCCACAGACACATGAGCTCGTGAATATTTCACAACTGAATCTCTGTCCTATAACTCAGCTAAAGAACCACCTTCAGTTCAAAGGTAATAGAAAAGTGTAATGTGTGTGTGTGTGTGTGTGTGTGTGTGTGTGTGTGTGTGTGTGTGTGTGTGTTTACCACAAGATCCAATAAATTATTATTTTTAAAGAAAAAATATAATTGTATTATATTCACTTAGTATTTAGTGATTACTCAGGTAAACAAAAACTTCAATTTAAAATGTATGCTATAAAATAGAGCTTTTGAACATAAATTGCATCTTCCTCAGTTGACAGTTGATTTGAAGATTAGAAAGAATTGTTTGTTTTTAATCTATTTAGGAACAATATATATATATATATATATATGAAATTCGTCTATATATATATATGAAATTCTTCCCTTTATGGGATTGGTGCTCCCTGTTTCTTTCTCCATCTCAATCTATTACTTTCTCTTTCCCTCTCTCTTATACTACTGTCCCTGTCCTCTGCTCCCTCTTTGCTTTTACCCACTGTAATCCCTATTTCAGTCAGTCAATTGATAAATAATTATTAAGCCCATATCATGTGCCAGGCATTGTGCTAAACACCCTATCTCTCTTCATTCTTCAAACTTACTATTTCCTGCTGAATAGTGGTGCTAGTTCCTTGTAGCATCTACCTGCCTTGACACAGAGGATAAAAACAAAGGTTTTATTAACCATAACCCTCCCTGCAAAGTGAAGAGCTCTTGAGCCTTATCATTTGAACTGCCAGTTCTAGATTCATAGGTACTTACATTTGACATGTCAATGCACTTGAAGGACCCCTGGACCACTGGTCCTGCAGATTTACCCTTATCTTATTCATTGGCTCTGTAGCAAACTCTTTTATATAACTTTTCTCATCATGAACTCTTTGAGAGCTGAGACTGTCTCACATTTCTACTTGTATCTCTAGCACTTAATAAAGTTCTCTCTCTTTTTCTTTCTCTCTCTCTTTCCTTCTTCTTCCTTCTCCTTTTCTTCCTCCTCTTTCTCTTCTCTCACTTTTTTCTCTTTTTCTTTCCTCTTCCTTCCCTTAACACTTACCCTTCTTCTCTTTTTTCCCCTTCCTCCTTTTCCATAACCTTTTATTTACTTTCAAAGGATTGTTTTTCCTGCTGTTATACCATCTTGTAACAATCTGTGAAAGATTCTATATTGGATACATTTGAAAAGGATTTTCAGAGGTAGTATTGGAAACTTTTCTTTTAGACTCACCATTTTATCTCTGTTTCATGTCAATCTTCTAAAGAGATTCTATTGCATACAACAGGATAACTATCTCCCCCCCATTTCTCTCTATTTTCCCCATTTTTTTTATTTTTATTTATTTATTTTTTTGTCTTTCTGAGTGAATTTCTTAGGCCTTGTGAATTTCTGGGAATTCAGGTAACTACTTTTGCCCAGGTTGATTATTTCCTGAATATGCCCAAGTACAAGATTGGAGCATAGCTTTAAAAGAGAGGCATAGGTTACATGAGAGAAGTAGTCACAATATCAAGAGTAATACTGAAATAGATTAATCCTATCTAAAATGGAAAAAAAATCAGTGTTAACAATAGTTGTAATCAGTGAAATGCTTTCCAAGAATTTAATAAAGGATTTTCTCTGTCTAGATAACAGTCTCCACCATTGTTCAATGTGTTTTACATTTCTCATCATGTGCCTTATAGTCTTTTCTGGTATTATTCTTTCCAGAAACTTAACCTTATTTAAAAATATATATATATTTAAGAATCACACACCTTCTTAATTAAATCACCAGGTGAGAGAAATTGATAATTCATGCAAGGGAAGTCATGCATTTCTTTGTGTAAACATTTCTTTCTCTCTCTTTTTTTTAATTCTACAGGGGCCTGTCATTTGCATGATCAGAACACCAGCTGTGTTCCAAATCAAGGGGAGGAATGACCTTTACCACAATGGAGGCGTGAAGAGGCCTCTGAGTTTTCTGACAGTGGTTATATCTTCCATACATGGACTCAGCTCCTGATGGATGTCATTCTAGGGCATCACTGCCACTCGGCAGGACTGTCCTCTGCAATTGCAGCAGAGCATGGATAGGAAAAAATGTGTTTCCTCTATTATTGGAATAACAAATGGATTGTTGGATCTCCATGATATTGAGGTCTAAAAGTAGAAAATAAAAAAGAAATAAAAATAATTGAATCAGTTCTTTGGTGTCAGGTAGATCCTTCCTACAATCTCTTTTATTCTAATTAAATTTTCCTCAGCTCTCTACATCACTCCATTGTAATTCAATCCATCAATATATTTTGCAAATAAAATTTAAATGATTACACCTAAACCTTTAAGACAAAATTGTTTTGTATTTTACTAAACTAGAGGTTCTTGTCTTTATTTTGGGGTCATAGACCCCTTTGGCAATCCTGCGAAGTCTATGGTTTTCTTCTTAGAATATAAAATTTTAAATATATAAAGTAAAATATATAGCATCATAGATAAAATCAATTGATTACACACACATATTCATACATACATATACATATGTTATACACACACACACACACACACATATATATATATATATATGTGTGTGTGTGTGTGTGTGTGTGTGTGTGTGTGTGTGTTTTCTTTCCATATCCATGAATCTTCAGAAATCTATGCATAGACCTCTTAGACTATCATATCCAGGTTAAAAACTCTTGGATCCAAGTTAATTCCTGCAATTTTCTTTTGTACTTATACAGAGGTTTTTTTTTTTTTTTTTGTGGTTGTTTTGTTTTGTTTTTGTTATATAAATATTACGTGTAGTAGGGCCCTTAGTCCTTTTATTTTATAGGGGAATATACTGAGACTCACAGTAGGAAAGTGACTTGCTCCAACATCAAACAAGTGATAACAGAAATAACACCAATGCCAAATCAAGTATTAAATTCATTGTAACATGGTGATCTCTAGTATTATAATAGTCCTTTCCTTGGTTTCCTTTTCTCCATTTCTTTGTCCATTCAATTAGTCCTTCACATAACTGCCAAAATAAACTTCCTAATTCACAGATCTGATTATATTATCTCCATGTTTACAAACCTTTTGATAGTTCCTTTCTAAGTAAAAAACACAATAAAAAACATTTGAGCCCAGAGTGTATGATCCTCCATGATTGGATCCAGTGTAGCTTCTATATCTAGGAGATGGAAAGGATCGTTTCTCTGTTATTACTAAAAAGTTCATATTAAACAAAACCTTATTTTGTATAACTCTCACACATTTTATATTTTAACCAAATTGAACTCCCCCTTCTTCATATGTTTATGGTATTCTCTTACCTTTGGTAACTTACAAAGACTATAATAACATATTTTCTAAGTTTGATCTTAAAAGTCTTTTCCTTCAAGATGCAGCTTAGGTGCCTCTTTTTTTCTAAAAGCTTCCTGACTCTTTCCTTTTACCCATGATTATACTTGTGTTTGTGTCATATGCGACTTGTGTTTGTGTCATTTATGTGTTTGTGTCATATGCGACTTAATTAGAATATGAACTCCTTGAGATCAGATAATATCATTCTTTGGTCCTTGTATCCCTAGTACCAAGCTGGGGATGTGTAATGTTTGGTGAAATGAAATTTGAAAACATATAATTAGAATTGAGATTAATATTCTATTCAAATACTATTATTTTCTGTGACCCTTCCCTTGGCTTTCCTAACCCTCAGTGACCTCTCTCTCTCTTTTTTCTTTCACTCTCTTAAAATGTTTAATGTTAGAACTAGTACATTGTTTCTTAGCTTCTGTTGCCTGATACTGTTATTTCACTTTTCAAGGCTATTTTTTCTCAGACACATTGGGGACAAAGAAGAAGAGCTCCCACATCATCTGCACTTTTTATTTAGTAAAATTATCAGATATTTATGTAACATTTTATGTATATTTTCACATGAAAGGAAGTGTGATAATTAGGGCTGTCTTAGAATAGTCCTAAAAACTCAAAAGGAAAAGAAGTGAGGAAACAAACTTATATATATACTGAGTTATCATCACCTCCAGGTCTGTATTCAATAAAAGCATATTATTACTAGTTCTAGTATTTATTTTTAAATATGGACACTTTGAAATACATATCATTTAGTAGCCATATGACCTTAGGTAAATCATTTTACCTCTTTAAAATTTGATGACCATTCACTACTTTAGTTATTCAATCTGAATATGGCACAGCATTTATCTCTCTAGCCTTAGACTCTCTCTTGAGCTTTATTAATGCCTCACCAAATGCCATTTAATAATAATAATAATAATAATAATAATAATAATGACACAATTTTTGTCCTCACAGCAAACATGGAAGGTGGCATTTTTAATTATTCCTAATTTATAGCTGAGGAAGAAGCCTGAAAGAGGCTTACCCAGAATCAGACAACTAAAATATTTAAGGCTGCATTTGAACTCATCTCTTTCTTATTATAGGTCTAGCATACTTTAGTCAAAGTACAATTTAGAAGGCAATCATCAAGCAGCAGCTACAAAAATAGCACCTACTTTTTTACATAAGAGGAAAATGAGATTGTTTAGTAGATGTTTGATTTTAGATAAATTATTTTACTTCTCTAAGTTTTAGTTGCCATATATAAGATCCATAGATCACACACACACAAACACACACACACAGAGCCCTAGACTCCCTACCATATGTCACAAATTACCTTTATGATAATTTTGAATTAGATATCCTACAAGTATCTAAAAATAAATACATGCACAAATAAACTCACTAACTTTCTTTCCAAGTCCTTCTCTCTTCCAAATTCCAAATTGCCATAGAGGTCACCTTGCCTTTCTGGTAATCCACATCTGCAATTTTAGTACATACTCAATTTCTCACTCTCTCTCTTTCACCCAATATATCCAGTTACTTAATCTTGTCATTTCAACATTCACAGTTTCTAGTGTGCACATTAACTACTCATTGTGAATTGTTGGCTATGGGGAGAAATTTTGGAGTTGTTTTAATTTGCCTTTTATTCATGAGTGATTTACAGCTTCTTTTCTGCTCAAATCCTTTGACCATTAGAAAATAACTCTTGTTTTTATACACTTTAATCAATCCTGCAAAGATTTTTCCTTCAGTTGACTGTTACCTTTTAATTTTAATTTCGTTGGTGTTGTTTATAAAAAAAACCACCTTTTAATTTTATGCTATATTTGTCCCTTGTTTCATCAAGAACTCTTCCTCTAAATATAACTGTGAAAGGTGTCATCTTTTATTTTTCTTGATTTTTTAAAAATGATAAAACCTTTTATATAAAGTCATATAATCATTTGGAGCTGAATTTCATACACTCATGTCCTTTTCCAGCTTTATTATCATATACTTCTTAAAACCATAAAAATGTATTTGGAATCAATTTATATAATGAAAAGATGTGTAATTCCTTATCTGGGATGGAAAGAAAAAGGGAAAAAAGAGAAGAAAATAATTCAGATATATATGATTCAGCAAGTATTTACTAAGTAGCCATTAAAGAAAGGGAGGGGAAAAGGGGATTTCAATTTCAATGATGCTAGGTCTCCAAAATAAAAGTAATATATATGATATAGAACTTAATGTACAACCTCTATCCCCTCCATTCAATAAGTTTAATGTGCTATATAGAAAGTATTAAACATATCTAATGTCCAGCCTCCAAATATGAACATTCTTTAGACTAGTTTTATAAAGAAGTCCAGTTCATTTCACCCTTAGCCAGGTGCTATACCTTACAAATACCTAATTAAAGGTGGAAGGGATTTTAGTGTAATCTGAGGAAAATGATACACAGCAAGGCTGAATCTCTTAATTTGCTGAAGTCACTAGAAGTATCATAGCCAGAATTTGCTTCCGGTTTTAATCCTCTGACTCCAAACTGCCCTTATCTTTATTCTTGATATTTCTAAGATTCAATTCAACAAAATTTTTAATGAGTGCTCACTATGAAGGAAGGTCAGTGCTAGGTACTTTAGGAAAAATACTAATCACGTTTAATGCCTTATATCAGATTAGGTTCTATTAAGGGAGATTCTACACATGAAAGAAATATAAAATCGACAAAATAGTCTAGTATAGGCTAGAATGGTATAAATAATATTCTAATTCACAGAATTTTAATTATTTCTGGTATGGGGAAATCAGGGAAAGTTTCACAACAAAAGTGGAGATCAGGATTTTCATTATGAGGTTCCAAGATTTCATTTTAGGGTTCTTTTCAAGGTATAAATGGTAACTTCTTTTGAAATTTTTTCACTATTCTGATTCTAATAAATCTGGTAAGTTCCTATTTATTTTATCCTGAAGCTCATGCAATTTTTTATAACTTTCTTTCAATGAATCCTATCCTTTCTTGACCTTATTCTCCCAGGTCAGGGGTTTTTGACATATATAATCTTTGGCAAGATAGCCTCATAGCATCTTTGTCTTTACTTTGATCATCTGTAAAATGAGGAAGCTGTTTAGAGATTACCTTTAAGGTCCCTTCTAACTTTAAATTGCTAGTCATGTTTTGTTTTGTTTTTGCCCCAAGATTCTGTTTATAATTTTTGTTATTCCTTTTTCATCCAGATTTTCTCTCTTGAATGTACCTTGACCTTTAATATTTCTTCAAAGCTTTCAGTATCTTCTACTTACTCATATATCTAACCTCAGTTCCTGAATTGGATAGCTGTGTTGAAGCCAGACCCTGTTTCTTCTTATAATCTTGAAAGGTATGATTCTTCCCTATTTGGCACTGATATTAATTTCATGAGCTCTTGCTCCTGGCTTTTATCTCTTCTCTTGTGTCTTAGCTAAGAGAACCAAGCAACTTTGGTATCCCCATAGAGATTTCTTTATTCCTTTGTCACAGCTTAGAGTATTGCTTCAGGCTTCCATCTCAGGTATTTCCCATGGAATTCCCTGGTCAAGGTGCTATTGTATAAACTTTCAGTCTTCAATAGAACTCAGGAAGACTACCCTAGCAGAATCCTTCTTTGCCACGTGTCATTTCTAGCTATCTTCTATTTAATTCTTAGGCAAAGATGTTTTGTGATAATTCTATTTCTTGATCATTCATCAATCTGGCTCAAAAAATAGAAATACATTTAGGCTTCATGATTACTTTTCATGATGCTACTTTTAACAGAAGTACATATATTGTCTTAATAGACTCCTGTTTATCTTTGGTTTTGATTCCCTAATAGCTACTTTTTCCATCCTTTCCATTCCAAAGATCAGTCTGATTGACGGAGAAATCAGAAGCAAAAAAAAAAATTGAGCAATTCCACTTTTTTGCATCCCTGAGAAGTTATATATTATATTTTAATAAAGTTTATCTTTTCTCCTATGTACCTTTTTAAAAGTGCTATCCTTAGTTTTCCTTGCCAGATATACTTCATCCTCAGTTTAAGAACTGCTATCATTGTTCTTACAAAACTCTCTTGAACTTTGGTGTTACTTCTCTATTTCCTTTGCTTCTAATTTCTATATGCTTCTTTAAAAAAAAAAAGACTCTAAATTGATCTGTGAGGTCCTTTTGTATATACATCAATCACTTTAGGTAACTCTCCATTTTCTTTTTTGGTGGAATCTTCTCTTTTTGTGTCTTCAGAAATGAATTGTTGAGAACTTACCATCTCTATGAACTCCTTAAAATCTGACTCTTCTTAATCTATTTTGTATCTTAGACTGTGCCTCACCTTCTTTAACTTATCAAAAATTCTTAGATAATGTTGTTACTTTCCTCTAAAGTTCCCATTACTTTTACTTTATCAACCAGTTTTACTTTTTTGATGTTAATGGAGTCCATTATAGAAGTTCCTTTCTTTTTTGCCATCTCTCAAATATTAAAATTTTAAAATGCATGCCAGAAAATTATTAGCTGCTCTTCTTGTGATAGAAAAAGCTATGATGTAAATCTGGATAATTGAAGTCCTCAATATCAACATTATATTGTTCAGTATTAGTCTTCCTTCCTATCCTTGTGGATTTATAAAATATGTCAATAACAATATTGTTTCTGTTTCTGGCTTCATTTACAGTTATCATCTGACACATCCCTGCTATCTAATCCCTAACAGTTGTTAGATTTTCTTGAATAAATATATATTTAATGGGGTGGGGAAAGAAGTTATTTGACCTCTGAACCATTAATTCCCCAGCCCAGTGGTTGATTTAATCATAGAAAGTAATGAGAAGATTATAAGGTGTTAAAGTAACTGAAAACGTGTGTCTCTGTGTGGCTACCCCTTTATGAAGTGTGAATAAGCTTCTCCTTGACTGAATTTTTCAGGGACAATATTATCTAGAAAATAATTGACCATATCATGGATTGCCCCTTAAAATGTTGGAACTCTTCAGTTTTGCAATAAAATGTATGCACAAGACTTCTGGGCTTATAATGCAAGGTGACAGTGGAAGCAATGGGTTTAGTGAAGGGAGATTATGTTCTCCATTTCCAACTGGGCATAATATCTAATAGAAGAGCTATTTACTCAATGAAAAATAATTCACCCAATAATTGAAGAGACAATCAGTTGGAGAGAATTAGATGTATAATTGCAATACAACAAAGTGGAGAAGTTATCATAAATCCAAGAAAGAACTGACTTTGGCAATCAAGATTTTGAGTTGTGGAGAGTGTTTTAAAAGAACCCTCTCTTAAAGGGCCTTTATTGCTTCTCAGATGAGGATTGTGAGTGGCCTTGGCTGCATGTTTCCTAATATGCCATCTTGCTACTATACTCCAATTTAGTGGTCAAACTTTCCACAAATACTCTATATTTTTGTGGGTTATGATAACCCAGGTTATTGAGAGAAGTGTTTTATAGTTACTGTTTTTACTATTCATTTTAATAAATACATTTTCTATAAGCTAATTATGTCTCCTTTCTTTCCACTTAGGGGAAACTAACTGGTGGTGGTTCATGAGCTATAATGGTAAGAAGCTCAAACATACAGACTATCCCCCTTTATAATCTGGAAGTAGAAAACTCTGCTATCTCAGATTGTGAATCTGAATGCAAGTTTTAGAAGTTTCCCAGAGGTGGTCTTAATTGATATACATTATTTTTCTATCTATATGTGCTTTTTTGTCCTGTTCTTTTTGAATAAATTATAACTATTCAGAATATTATTCTAGCCACTGGACCAATCCCACCAAATCATGGTGATGTCAAAGTCATCTCCTTACATTAGGATTTTATTTCACTCTGCTTATTGCCCTATTTTGTGCTTCTGTATACAGACATTCAAGGCAATGTATTTTATTATTTACTCCTTTCTTGAACTTTTCAACCATAGCAACTGATGAAAGCCAATCATTAAGATATGAATTTGCTGAAGGTCAGTATAAGTAGTGAAGTACCCATGGAAATGAAGCCATGGGTCCTTTAAATAATTAAGAAATATTTAGCTAATATTTTTCTCAAAAAGCCTTTGGAAAATAATTTAAATTAATAATTCAACAAGTATATTGATGCAGTGATAAAACATATGAAGTATTTTCAATTTACACAGAATTCATCTCAGAATACAAAGATCAAACAATACATAGTCCCAGATCACACGAAATTTCCATACTATTAGAAATGATGACTAATGCTTAGATACCTATGATGTTATTATCAGTAAAGTACACAAGAAATATGCAAACATGCATGAATATCCATCCATTCAGAAGACTGAACAATAGATTGTTAAAATGAGAAGGGACCATAAAGTCTTCCAGCCCAGTCCCGTCATTTTAAAGCAGAAGAAATGAGGGAACACTTAGGGAATATAACTTACTCAGCATTACAGAGCTAGGAAATAGCAGAAATTTGAGCAGAACATTTGAAAATCAGTATCTTTCTGTGCATGGGACATAATAAAAAGTCACAGTTCTTATCTGAGAAACTCATAGTTTAGTTTAGGAAATTAAAATGAATTCTAACCCATATAAAATAATAGTAGATTACACCAAGTATATACAATTATCAAGTATTAAATCCTTTGGTACAGACCAGTGATGTCAAACTCAAAGGGAAATGGGATCACTAACCCATATATAAATATCCCTGTGGGCCATATTAACTTAGAAAACTTCATATGTTTTTATATTTCTTTTTTGTCTATATATCCACACATTAAAATCATATAGAAACTACATTTTAATCTAGTTCAGGCCACAGTTGAGCAGGCTTCATGTTTGATATATTTGACATAGACTATAAATAGCTTGGAATAACTAATAAGATTTCATCAAGAAGGTAATTCTTGAGTTAGACTATGGAAAGCTGAAGGAAAGTGGAAATAATAGTTTATAAATCATATAACTATCAACTGTTTAAATACACACAAATACATGCATGCCCAAACATCCCAAAGTCTTAACACAGTTTTAAAGCAAATATATGTATGTATGCACATGTACACATATATGTGATATATAGGTTATATTACTATGTTGTATCATGCTATACTATACTTTGTTACAGTATATAATTATATATGCCATATGTCATACTATGTATTGAACCTATATATTATGTATCAGAACCTAGAGATATATAGACACTGTAAATAGATATCTATAACTTTGCATGAATACACATATACACATATCTGTAGGATTAAAACTCCCTAAAAGTAGTCAGTCTTCTTGTTCAATTCCAAAAGCTACAACTTTAGAGTAGTAATAAATGCATGAAATTAGCATACATGGATTCAAGTTCCAATTCTGACAAGGATGTCTATACAGAATCCCTTGGGAAAGCTGCCTCTTATAACCAGTTTTCTCAATTCTAAAACAGTAATAATGATACAACTTTTCCTGATACCCCTAGGCAGAATTATTTTACAAAGTTAAGTGTGAATGTCTTAAAGATTGCACTTTGAATGTGAGGTTGGAGATGAGGGCCAGGAACTAGTTGGCTAATGAAAGATAAGGGGATGACTTATCTTTCATTTTGTGTTTGGAATTGTACAAAATGTCAGTAATGTCAAAAGAGGCTTGTAGGTCTGCACTCTTTTCCAGCTTGTGTCTTGACCATGTGATCAATCCTGACACAGACATCAGAGGCACATTCTCTTGCTTGGACAAGTTTTGGTTTCTGCACTCTCTGCATGGGCTTGCTCACTTGTCTTCCTGCCCAATCTGAAATTGGAATACTTCCAGCAAGTCAGGCTAAAATAAAGCCTTTGGTCTCTTTTTCTCCAGAAAATATTTGTTGAAATGTGGCCTCAGTATCTCATTTCTCCTGTGAGTGAGACTTAATTAGAGAACTCATAAGATACTATCTTCTTTCCTCATTGTGGAGAGCTGATTTATTCTAGAACTTTAATACACCCAATATTGATGTTGAAAGAAGATCTCAAACCATGAAATACAGAATGTCAGACCTGCACAGAATCTCAAAATCAGAGAACATGTCAGAGTTGGGAGACCTTAAAATCAGAAAACCATTTTTAAAAAATGAAAAATTGGAAGGCATAAATCCTCCTTTTAGAGATCAGGAAACTGGCCTAGAATATAGCTACAAACTATTCATCATGGAGGCAGGAAGTGTCAAAGTCAGGATTAAAACACAGACCTTCTTACTTCTAAACTTATGCTCATACCATTATACTGTGCTGTAATTGTTAATTTTTATTTCACCAAGAAATTTTTTATGTGACTTTGCTCATATGAAAGGGAATCTAGGCATTGCCTTTGTTTCCTTTGCCAGGCCATCATTCAGTCAAGGACAACTGTAAGCAGGCCTTTGTACCTACATATGTTTTTCTCATGATTTGTATTTGTATTTGATTTAATTTTTACCTGATGTTTCACCTATTACTAGGAGACATAAAAAGGAAACTCACAGCTGCTTGCTTATCAGAAAAGATCAACTGTTTCTGTAATTAATATGGAAGATAACAATTTAAAATAATGAAACACCCATAATATGCTTGAAGAAAGCAGCTTGTTGCTATAATTAGAACTATATTCAAATTGTTCTGATGGCAAACACATCATTTATTGAAGTGAATATACTCAATGAATGGAACAGCTTCAGGAAGCAAATAGTGGAGCATGCAAGCAAAAAAGAAAAAGGCATTATACACATCTCAGCCACTGGAGAAGTATCAGAAATTAGTGAGAGATAAGTAAAAGCACTCTTATGATGTCCCAGGAGGATCTCACTTTAGCTTTGCTTTCACTATAAGGTCATAGACTATAAGAGTTGAAAAAGAGCTTGGGATTACATAATAATACAATGTTAATGCTGAGTGACAATTTAGAGATCATCTAGTGTTTCTCCCTTATTTAAAGATAAACTGAGAATTAGAGATGAAAATTAACTTTATAAGGTCAAAGAGTGAATTATAGGAACTCATGAAGTATGTGTAGTACCTTAAGGTACTATTACTAGACAGAGAGGCTCCTCATAGGAATTTGGCATGAATTAGGAAGGAAGGAAGGAAGGAAGGAAGGAAGGAAGGAAGGAAGGAAGGAAGGAAGGAAGGAAGGAAGGAAGGAAGGAAGGAAGGAAGGAAGGAAGGAAGGAAGGAAGGGGAGGGAATCAAGGAGGGAGGGAGAGAGGGAAAGAGAGAAAGAGGGAAAGAGGGAAGGAGGGAGGGGGATAGAAAGAGGGAAAGAGGGAAGGAAGGAAGGCGGGAAGAAAGGAAAGAAAGGAGGGAAAAAAGGAAAGAAAGAAGGAGAGAAGGAAGGGAGAATGAAGGAAGGAGGGAGGAAGAGAAGGAGGAAAGGAGGGAAGGACAGAGGGAGGAATTTTGTATTTATTTGATCTTTTAACCTGTTTTTAAAGTAGTGTCATCTGGGCAGAAATATTAAATTCACTTGACCAAAAAGATTTCTCCCTAATTAAAAAAAAAAAAATAAACCATATGACTCTCAGGGAAAATCTATCCATATGTTTCTAATTTCTTTACTCATAGATCACAACATTTCATTTTGTGAGGAAAATCTGATGTTTGAGTTGCTTCATGAAGTTTACATTGCAAGTTTTCAAATTCACTTTGCTTTGAATTGAGAAGTTCTATCTCTACCCCACCCCAGCCCCCCAAAGTAGAAGCTTCTTTCTTTCTTTCTTTCTTTCTTTCTTTCTTTCTTTCTTTCTTTCTTTCTTTCTTTCTTTCTTTCTTTTTTTTGTTTTGTTTTGAGGCAATTGGGGTTAAGTGACTTGCCCAGAGTCACACAGCTAGGAAGTGTTGTGCCCCAGTTCAAATTTGAACTCAGGTCCTCCTGACTTCAGGGTTGGTGCTCTATCCACTGCGCCATCTAGCTCCCTCAAAACTTATTTCTTGATAAGATTGGAATTGTTTTGAAAGCTTGAACTATTAGGACTCAATTATTTTCAGATAGAAAAGCACATCCCCTCAGAAGTAGAGTTATGTTGTTTGCTTGTTTGTGTTGTGTTTCTTTTATTTTTTAGAACTGTTCTTTCTTGAAGATATTAGAAATAGTTAAACCCCAAACAACATTGTTCCCCTATTTTCAAAATGAATTATTTTAAATGTATCAAAGAAAACATGAAAGGAAAACAAAAGCCAACATAGATTTTTGGCATGCACATTCTGTGGTTCTATCCTTAAATCGAACCACATCATATTCTTCTTCAATATTGTTGTGCATTATCTATAAATGGGACCTATTCCCTAAGAGAGGTTGAATTTCATGAGGACAGGGGTCATATTTTAACCTAACTTTTGTATTTCTTTCAGTGCTTTATAAAATGTTCCTGAAAGTAGACACTTTGTCACTGCTTATTGAATTAAATCATGAAATTGGAAGGATCAGGATTAAAGATATGAATTTGAAGGAGGTAGGGATCATTTAATAAAATACAGAATACATTTAATAGATGAGTAAACTGTAGTACAAAGTAGTTAAAGATCCATCTAAGGTTACATAGGTAGTAAGAAACAGAGCAAGTATGAATGCAATCCCTCTGACTTAAAATCAATAGTGTGTTGGTAAATGTTTAATAACCAGCTCTTTAAAAAATAATGAACATATGACACAATTTAATCTACATTAGTAATGTTTTTTCATCATTTCCTTAAGACTAGAAAAATCAGCAAAACAGTTTTAAATCAAGCCCTGGTTTGTAGCATTTGCTGATTTCCAAGATATAAATATACACACTGAAAATTTAATGGTTGGGTGTTATGGCTCCAAAACTTTCCCCCCAAAATTTGGTACTTCCCTCCCAAATACTAATACTAGTAGCTTGTACAGTTCAACTTGTACTCAATAAATAAAATTGAATGGATTTAAATAGAAATAAAAATCAAGTCCTACATTTGAGTTATAGGAAGCATTATGTATCTATGTTATTTTAAGTATCCTATCAACAGTCTTGTGAGCTCATTCCTACATGTACTACCATTCTCATTATATGGAGAATGAAAGGAACATGAAAAAAGGTGAGGAAGGAAAGTGAGATTAAATACTTTATTCATAGTTTCATAATGCCATAGGTGGAATTCAAAGCTATGTCTCTCTTGACTCATTCACACTTGGTTTCTACTATGCATAATGCCACTATGTTCTAGGTGTGATGGTCCCCTTTACACAAAAGACACATTATTTCCCAAAACAGTAGACCATGCTATGATAGGAAAAGATAATGATACATTTTGGAGGGGATGTTGGGAAACTGGGACACTAATACACTGTTGGTGGAGTTGTGAAAGAGGTGGAGAGCATTCTGGAGAGCAATTTGGAACTATGCTCAAAAAGCTATCAAATTGTACAAATCCTTTGTTCCAGCAGTGTGTTCACCGGATCTGTATCCCAAGGAAATCATAAAAGAGGGGAAAAAACCCCCATGTGCAAAAATGTTAGTTGCAGTTCTTTTTGTGGTAGCAAAGAATTGGAAAATTAGTAGATGCCCATCAAATGGCTGAACAAGTTGTAATAATGAAATGAAGGCAATGGAATACTATTATTCTATAAAAATCATGAACTGTTATTAAATGAAATGAGCAGAACTGGGAGAACATTGTACATAGCAACAGCAAAATTATGTGATGACTTAACTCTTCTCAACAATGCTGTGATTTAAGACAATTTCAGAAGACTAGAAAAATGCCATTTGCATGCAGAGAGAGAACAACTAAAACAGAATATGGATTGAAGAATATTATTTTCACCTTTTTTTTTGTTTGCTTGGTTTTTCTTTTTCATGTTTTTCTTCTATTTGTTCTGATTTGTGTTGTAAACATGACAAATATGGAAATAGATTTAAAAAGATTGTACATGTATAACTTATATCAGATTGCCTGTTGTCTTGCTCACCAAGGGGAATGTAAGTGAAGGAATACAAAATCTTACAGAAATTAACATTGAAAAGTATCTTTACTTATAATCTGTTAAAATAAAGTGCTATTATTTTCTTTTTAAAAAATTTTATTTTATTAAAAACAAGAATAAATAAAAATTGAAAAAGAATACAAAACAAAATACAACAAAACATAACAGAAAATTGTAATATGCCCAGCAGAGCATCAGGGAGGATTCAAAATGTAAAAAAAAAATTATCATTTCAAGAAAGTATATATAATAATAGCAGAAATTATATTCAAAAATGTGTATCTTTACTTTCTTGTAGGTTATTTTGTTCTCTGCTGAATACTTTTACTTTATTCTTTTTTTCCCCTTTCACTCCACCCATGTCCCCCCAAGAAGGGTATAGTTAAACAAGGAAATAGCTACACACACACACACACACACACACACACACACACACACACACACACACATACCTTTTCTATTCTTGCTAACTCTATCTTTTAATTCTATTCCTTAACTTGCCTTGGTATTACTTAGCTTCTCCCCACTCATAGACCCCTTCCTTGTCTTCTTGCCCCACCCTTTGCTTCCCCTTCCACACATCCCTGCCCTCTTATTTGTTTATAGATATTTAAGGATTGTATTCCCTTGATGGCATATTGTCTATTTAAACCATTCTTGGTGTTAGTAGATTTTCTCCTCCCCCCTCTAATGCCTCTATGTCTATTTTTCTCTGCATCTCATTTGTATACCATAATTATTATTTTTACCTTAACTCTGTCCCAATAGTTCTTTTGAGCTACCCTATTGCTGATGTCAAACTTAAACATATGGTATTCATTTCCATGTTTAAAAAAAAAAAAAAAAAGAACAATTTGTCCATGTTAAGTTCCTTGAAAACTGATCTTTGATAGCGGCTCTTTAGTGTTGAATTTTCTATTGAGTTTGGATTTGGTTGATAGAAAATTCTGAAAATCTGTAAGTTCATGTAATGTCCATTTTGCTCATTCAATATTATGGATAATTTGCTGGATGTGATATTTCTGGCAGCAGGCTTAGTTCAGTTCTTATTATCAGTATCCTATTAGTTCTTATTATCAGTAGATATAATTCCAAGACCTGCAGTCTTTTATTGTGGCTGCTGCTAAGTACAACTCTACTTGTAGTTCCAGGGTGTTTGAATTGCTTTTTTTTTTTCCCTTGCATTTTGCAAGTTTTCCTCTTTGATTTGGAGGTTTTTCAAAATTTGGGGAACAGTAGATTTTTCCTATTTCTATTTTCCCCTCATGTTCTATCATTCCAGGATAATTTTCTTGGATTATTTCTTGCATTATTGTATCAAGGTCTTTTTTTGATCCCAGCTTTCAGGTAGTCCAATTATTCTAACATTTTCTCTTCTTGATCTGTTCTCCAGATATGTTGTTTTTCTTATAAGATATTTCACATTGTGTTCTATTTTTTTCACTCTTTATAATTTCTTTTGTTATTTCTTGGTCTCTCATAGATTCACTGCTTTCCCATTGCCTGATTCTAATTTTCAAAGACTTGTTTTCATCTTTGAGACTCTGTATTTTCTTTTCTACTTGGTTAGGTTTTTTTTTCATAACTTTGCTTTTCTTGGATGGTTTTTAATTTTTTCTTTTTTAGCTTTTTTTTTTAATGTTGCACTTTTTTTAGTTCTTTTATAAATTCTCTCTGGGCAGGACAATTTAATATTATTCTTTGAAATAAAAGAAGCATTTTTCCTTTAGAGGTTTTCCTTCCTCTTCTGAAGATTAATCCCAGTTTTCCCTGTTTTCACAATAAGTTTCTATCATTGGATCCTTTCCTCTTTGCTGATTCATTTTTAAAAATGAGAAGTATTATTGTAAATATCTTTAATTGTGGGGTAGGGATGGTGGCTCTGGCTTAACTTCAGTTCTACTCTCTGACCTGGAACCCCAAAACAAGAGCTCCATTCTCTTGCAAGTGCTAGCAGACAGCAGCATCTTTGCCTCATTGCTTCACACTCACACAATATGCTGGTTCCTTCCTACCTAGGGCTACATATCTGTAGCACAGCTGGATCTGGCATTCCTAATCAGTTGAGGTTCACTGTTTTTCTCAGATGCAGGCCCCTGACTCCATACACAGCAGAAAGTACCAGTTTCTGTGATTTCTGCTGAGTCTCCAACCAAATCCAGCTAGTCCCCAAGTTCCCCACTTGGTGTTTATGTGGAGCTAGTGTAGAGATGTTTGCACATTACACTGGTAAATCTTCTTGTGTTGTACCAGGAGGATACCTGTTTTGCCCTGAGCTTTCTTGATTTTTCACCTGTCTAAGTTTTTCCTTAGGTGTGAATTTGTTTTGTTTGTGGGGGAGATCTGGAGAGCTTGAAATTTGTTAACCTACTCTGTTATCTTCCCAGAATCCTCCAAAATAAAATACTATTGAGAAAAAAGAAAAGAATGAAAGGGCCTCATGGTGCAAAATCCAGAGTGAATTCCAACATACTTCACAGCCTCCTCATCAATCAATATTTCTTGTGGTGAGACATAGCAGAAGAAAGGATGGAAGGAGAAAATAAAGAGGATCATGGATTTAAAAGAGTAAAAAGACTTTCAAATTCAACTTTCCCAACTTCCTTATTACATGAGAAAAGAAGTTGAATGATCAAAGAGGTTAAATTATTTGCCTTACTTTACTTAGGCAGTAGCATAAGTGGGATTTGACTGCAAGTCCTTTGACTTCAAATTCAACATTTTCCCCTCCATGATACTGAATTATTGTTCTGATTTGGAAAGAACCTGCATTTGAAACCTGGAATTGTGGGTTCTGAGACTAAGTTCTAATATTTATTTCTTATGAGCCCTTGATTTAAAGTAAGTTATTCCTCTGACTCAGTTTCCTTTTCTGTACAATGGATAAAATAACAAGAGCTCTAATTACCCTATGTTTTAAAAAAATCAACAACAACAACACATTGTAAGCTACAGTGTCATTTAAATTTTGTATTTTTAATGCATAAAATGATAAATATTATCATTGCTGTGATTATTAACTATATACTTCTTTTAAAGTTTATTCAGATGTTTCATTGTGATAGGGAAATGACCCTGTTCTCCCAAAGATTATTTTATTGAAGCCACAATCTAAAAATTTTACTGAGAAGGAAAGTCTTTGAGTTTCTTGGAATATATGTATATGTATATATATATATATATATATATATATATATATATATATATATATATATATATATATATATATATATATATATATATATATTATCGGAGAATCAAGCTAATTCATAGAAGGGAAACCTACTAATAGGTGATAGCTTGGTTTATTTTTTCTTCCTTTTCTTCCTTTTTTAAAAAAGTCCCTGCATCTTCTGTAACTTTATATTAAAGACCAGTGGCCTTGCATTGCGTTCATGGGAAGCAAGGAACCATACAGAAGAAATAACAACACAAATCTTTAAAGCACTGAATTAAGAAGCATGATTATTAATAGCTTTAGTAGTGAAAGATGAGGCATTGCTCACTCAGAGGTTGATATATTCAAACAGACAGCAGCAGACTGCTCAGAATGATGCTATAGAAAAACAGGCTCAATTTCAAAACATAACAAGGAAATGGAAGAAAACATTTTTACATTTAAAAATAAAATTATTCATTCTAAAGTCACAGTTTTTCTGTATTTTTGGCATTTCAAACTTTGAAATGCTTTTTAATTCACTTTTGTACAAAAGGCATATATATTCTACATTAAAAACATCAGCAATAACCATATTAATACACTTCAAGAGAAAAGATTATGATTTCTACATGAAATAACTTGTTAGCCACCATGAAGTTAGCAAAACTGCTAGGGTACAAATCTGTGAATAAATACAAATTTGAAACCAGAATCTTCCTATTTATAAGAAAAAAAAAATTAAGGCTCTTCTGAAATATTCTCACAGTTTCTTAGTAATCTTATATCATTGTAGATTAACATTTAACATATCACATTTCTATTGATATTGAGAATATTTATTTTGTTCTAATAATAATGAGGAGGAAGAAGAAAATAAAAATTAGCATTTGCATAATATTTTAAGATTTGAAAAGTACATTACAAATTTTTTGTTCTTCCCAATAATCCTGTGAAATAGGTTCTATTATTAATCCTATTTGACAGATAAGAATACTGAGGATGGTATAGGATAAATAATGTGTCCAGTTTTAAAATGCAAATATCATACAGTAAGCTGGTGGGTAGCTAAGATATGATTTGAACTCAGAGCTCTCTATCTCTGATCTTATTTGTATCTTTATCAATAGGATTAGATAAAAAGTCATTATTTTCCTATTTCTATTGTTTAATATTTTACAGAGCATGACATAGTAGATAAAAATTATTTTGTGTAGCTTTTATGTAGGACATAACAAACTTCTATAGGCTCACTAAAATTATGCCTTGTATATAAGACACCAGGAAAAAAGACACTGGATGCAATTTCCACATAATTTTGATCTCATCTGTTGATCTCCATTTTTTGAAAGCTCTCCATTTTATTTAGCTTGGAGATTTTGAGGTTTTGGATAGATTTTTTGGGGTAGAGCCAAGATGGGGAAGAGAAGCCTCAAAATTAACTAAGCTCTCCTTAGTTCTCCTCAGAAATAATATTAAAGCAAGCTTCTAAAAGAATTATAGAGTGACAGAGTCCTCAAAAAGATGGAGTGAAGCAATTTTCCAGTCCAAGATTCCTCAGAAGGATTTCCAGAAAGCTCTGTCTCATTTGAGGAAAAGGGAAGTACAACACAGGACTGGAAGTGTCCAAGCAAGTCAGAAGAAGGCTCTTAGCCACAACAGAGATCAGCAACAGAGGCAGAGCATTTTAGCTCAGGAGGCCAGTGACACAGCAAGACCTCCAGATCAAGGGCAGCAAGCAAATTATTGGCTTTGGAACGCAGGGCATAACATGCATAGAGGACAAAGTTACCTTAGCCAATGGGCAAGGTGGCAGTCTCTGAGTTTCTGGTGCAGAAAGCCTCCTGGGCTACAGTGAAAGAAGCATGGGACAATGCCCACTATATCTAAAGGCAGAAGTCAATTCTTAAAAGTGAGCAAAAACCAAAAATAGCCCCGACCAAAAAAGCTACTATGGCAACAGGGAAGACCAAAACAAAAATCAGAAGAGGGCAACTATGTTAAAATTCCAACACATGGAGCTTCAAAAGAGAATATGAATTGGTCTCAAGATCAAAAATCCTCTTGGAAGGGTGCAAAAAGGATTTTAAAAATCAAGTAAGATAACTAGAAGAAAAATTGGAAAAAGAAATGAGAAATATACAAGAGAATTATGAAAAAAAAGATTTAATAATTTGGAATAGAGAGCACAAAAATTGACTGAAGAAAAAAAAAAAACTTCTTAAAAATAGAATTGGCCAAATTGGAGGGAAAATCTACTGAATAAAACAAAAAGTAAAATTGGCCAAATGAAAAGGAGCTACAAAACCTAATTGAAGAAATTCATTCCTTAAAAATTAGAATTGAGCAAGTGAGAGCTCTATATGAGACATCAAAAATCATTCAAATAAAAAATTTAAAAAATGAAAAAAATATAAGAAAATGTAAAACAGCTCATTGAAAAAACAACTGCCTGGAAAGAATTCTAGGAAATTTGAAATGAGGTTGGACATAAGTATAAATAACTGAAAAAAAAAGTATATATTTATGTGTGTATTTATATGTATATGTGTACATATGTACACATACACACATATAGATACACATAAATATATACACATATATGTTTGTGTGTACATATATACATGTGTGATATAAACACACATATATATATATGTATCTATATGCATATAAATGTGTATATGTATAAGTGGATATTTCTTTTCCTACTCATAAGCCTATTTATATCATAAAAGTGACCTGTAATCTTAAAAGACTACAAAATATAAGCTCAGGCTTTGATAAGCATTGTGATAAAAGTCAATATGTCTTTCATCCAACAGCCATTCTAGATAAGTTCATAGATCAGAGTACAGCATAGGGATGGGGATGGACATATAATTAGATAGATAGATATATAGATAGAAAGATGGATAGATATGTTATACAGAGATATATAGATATCCACGTATATGTAAATATGTATATGTATATATGACAATATATATTTTTGTATAGATATATACATATATTATAAATATATTTATGTGTATACACACATATCCACATACAAGCACATGTACTCATATAGTCTCACATAACTTCTTGTTAACTTAAAAAAACATTATTTAAAAATAATTATTATTCATTAGGCGATTTAGTAGGTAGAGAAACAACCTTGGAACCTGGAGAATTTTACCTTAATTGCCCTCAGACATTTACTAGATCTGTGACCTTAAACAAGTCATTTATACCCCCCCTTTGCCTCAGTTTCTCATCTGTAACATACGCTGGAGAAGGAAATGGCAAACCACAAGAAAACCCTAAATGGAGTTACTGGGAGTTGGACATGACTGAAATGTGGATTATCTTTACAGATTAACTGCACAATTTAACATAGACCACTTGGAAATGTAGTTTCATATATCGACATACAGAGATGATACCTCTTTTTTTTTTCTTTTTTGTATTAAAGTTTTTTTTTATTTTCAAAGTATATGCATACATAGTTTTCTTTTCTTTTCTTTTTTTTTTTTTTAATACTCATTACTTTATGATCGTGTTGAGAGAGAAAAACCATGGGACAGATTTTTTTTTTTAAAGCAGAAAACAAAGTGAACATAGTATGTGTTGATTTACTTTCAGTCTTCTTAGTTCTTTTTCTGGATGCAGATGGTATTTTCTATCTAAAGTCTTTTGGGATTGTTTTGGATCACTGAACTACTGAGAAGAACCAAGTTTTTCATAGGTGATCATCTCACATTGTTGCTACTATTATGTACAATGTATTTCTGGTTCTGGTTGTTTCACTCAGCATCAGTTCATGTAAATCTTTCCAGGCCTTTCTAAAATCAGCTTGTTCATCATTTTTATAGAACAATAATATTCCATTACCATCATATACCACAACTTGTTCAACTATTCCCCAATTTATGAGCATCTACTCATTTTCCAGTTTTTTTGCTACAATGAAAAGAACTGCTACAAACATTTTTGCACATGTAGGTATTTTTCCCTTCTTAATGATTTCCTTGGGATACAGACCCAGTAATGACATTACTGGATTAAAGGGATATTTGGATAGTCCTTTGGGCAAAGTTTAAAATTGCTCTCCAGAATGGTTGGATCATTTCACAACTCCACCAACAATGAATTAATGTTAAAGTTTTTCTACATCTCCTCCAACATTTATCATTATTTTTTTCCTATCATCTTCGCCAATCTGAAAAGTATGAGGTAGTACCTCAGAGTTTTTTAAATTTACATTTCTCTAATCAATAGTTTTTAGAACTTTTTTCCCCATATAACTATAGATGGCTTTAATTTTGTCATCTGAAAATTGTCTGTTCATATGCTCTGGCCATTTACCAATTGGGGAATGACTTGTATTCTTGTAATTTTGACACAGTTCTTTATATATTTTAGAAATGAGAGCTTTATCAGAAACACTTTTAAAGGTTTTCCCTAGCTTTGTATTTCTCTTTTAATCTTGCTTATGTTGGATTTGTTTGTGCAAAACCTTTATAATTTAATATAATCAAAGTTGTCCATTTTGCCTTTCATGATATTCTCTGCTTCTAATAAGATGAATATAATTTGGTGATACAGATATGAATATTATTAATATATAATCATCTAATAAGATGAATATTCAATTAAATAGGGGACTTTCTAATTTTACTGATGTAATGATCAGACCTGAATAGAAAATTTAATCTTGAAATATAAGACAAAAAAGCATAAAAAGATAAACAAAAAAGAATAGTATTCAAAAGGTTCATTTTTTAAATGCTAAATGTACACTTGCCAAAAAAAAATATTTTATGGAGAACTCACATAGAGCAAATATATAAAAGGTGGTCAGGAAAAAAAGCAATACAAGGACCCTCTCAATATAAGGAGACAGAAGTGTGGGCATTAATTGACTTGGACTCAGTGATAAAAATAATTGAGCCAAAAATATTTTTACTGGAAGAAAAGGAAAGGTGGGGAGAAGAATAAAATAAATGATTTTACATGAAAAGGCTTAAAAGATCTATTACAGTAGTGGTCAAAAGGGGAGGGGATGAGCATTTCTGGAATCTTATTCAAAGGAAATTTAGTTCAACATGTGGTTAATTAATTTGATTAAAAATGAAAGACTAAAAACTATATTAACCAGTATCAAAAATTAAAAGCGTGAATTCACCATCCCTGAAAAAGAAATTAAAGCAACAATTAGCAGATTTTTTTTTTTTACCCAACTCTGTATCAATGAATCTGACAATCTAAGTGAAATAGATGAATATTTACCAAAAAAATCCACAAATTGCTCAGATCAACAGAAAAGGAAGTAAAATATTTAAATAGCTCCATTTAAAAAAAAAAATAATCTTAACAAGCCATTCATGAACTCCCTAAGAAAAATCTCCAGGGCCAAATTAATCTAAAACTAAATTCTATCAAACATTTAAAGAACAATAAATTCTAATACTATATAAATTATTTGGGAAGGAGCCTTAACAAGTTCCTTTTATTGTCCAGATTTCACAGCCATACAGCAATGAGGTCAGGTATATATGCATATGTATGTGTGTGTGTGATAGGTGTGTGTGTGATGTGTGTATGTGTGCGTTGTTTATCATCAGCAAAGAGTGACTTTTTTTTTTTTTTTTGCTCCTTGCCTATTTTGATTCCTTCCATTTATTTTTCTTTCTTTCTTACTATAACAAACATTTCTAATACAATATTAAATAATTGTGGCCAAAATTTCCCATTGCAAAAATTAATGTATTAGTAGAGATTATAGCTATTTATCATGAGAATAATGCATAATGATCAGGTTGAATGTATACCAGAAATTGAGGCCTGGCTAAATATTAGGAAAACTATTTGTAGAATTGATCATATAAATTATGAAACTAACAGAAATCATATAATTATCTCAATACATGGAGAAAAAGCTTGTGAGAAATTCAGTATCCATTCTTATTAATAACACTAGAGATTACGAGAATAAAAGGAGCTTTTCTTAAAAAGAAGTAGTATGTATCTAAAAGCATCAGCCAACATTATGTGTAATGAGGATAAGTTAAAATTTCCTGATAAGAGCAGGATGCAAGTTTTTGCCACAATTATTTAATATTGTATTAGAAATGTTTGTTATAGTAAGAAAGAAAGAAAAATAAATGGAAGGAATCAAAATAGACAAGGAGCAAAAAAAAAAGTCACTCTTTGCTGATGATAAACAACACACACATACATACATCACACACACCTATCACACACACACATACATATGCATATATACCTGACCTCATTGCTGTATGGCTGTGAAATCTGGACAATATCAATACCATGCCAGGGAAACTGAATAACTTCCATTTGAATTGTCTTAGGAAGATTCTGAAGATCATCTGGCAGGATAAGATACCAAACAATGAGGTTCTTTCTCAAACTAAACTATCAAGTATTCCAACTTTTTCTACAGAGAGCACAATTCTGTTGAGTTGGACACATTTTTTAAATGTCATATGTGCACTTGCCAAAAAAAATATTTTATTGAGAACTCACACAAAGCAAGTGTACACAAGGTGTCCGCACTCTCAATGTATCTCTTAAAAACTTTAGAATTGATTGTATGGTATGGGAGACACTAGCACAGGATGTCCCAACATAGTGTGTTCTCATGATAGAATGTGTTGTGCTCTATGAGCAAAGCAGAATTTTATTAGCCCAAAGGAAGTGTAAGATGTGGAAAATTAGGATGCTACCCCAAATGTTCATATGGACTTTGTGTCCAACCTATGGCAGAGCATTCTGAGGTCATATTGGTCTGCTCAACCACAGTTGGACACCCTATAATTTGACTCTAATATAGTTATGTCATTTTCATCCTCTTAGAGAATGATGGACAACAACCAGTACCTACATTTATATTTATATATGTATATATTAAAATATATACATATATTTGCATATACACATGCATACTTAATATTAAAGAACGCTACAATGCAAACTAAAAAATTACTTGAAATAATTAACAACTTTAGCAATGTTTAAGAATATAAAGTAAACTCACTTAAATCATTAGCATGTCTATGTGTTACAAATGAAGTTCAATATGAAGATATAGATTCCATTTCAAAAAACTGTAGACAATACAGAATATTTGGGATTCTACTTGCCAAAAAAGAAATAAAGGAAATAAGGAAATAAGCACAATTACAAAATACTTTTTACACAAATAAAATCAGATTTAAACAATTGAAAAATATCCATTGCTCATGGATAGGCTGAGATAATAAAATAAAAATGATAATTCCACTTAAATTAATTTACTTATTCCATAAAATACTAATGAAACTACCAAAAATATTTCATCTACATCTAGAAGAAATAATATCAAAATTCATTTGGAAAAACAAAAGTTCAAGAATATCAAATGAATTATTTTTTTTAATTAAGGAAAGATGGACTAACCATATTAGATATAAAACTATAATATAAAGCAACAATCATCAAAAACATTTGGTATTGGCTAAGAAGTAGAGTGGTAGAATCAGTGGAATAGGTTAAGTACACAAGACACAGTAGTAAATAATTATATTAATATACTGTTTGATAAACCAAAGGATCTCAGTTTTTAGTTTTAGAACTCATTATCTGACAGAAATTTCTGGGAAAACAGGAAAATTGTGTAATAAAAACTAGGCATCGATCAACATTTAACACTATATATTAAGATAAAATCAAAGTGGATATATAATATAGATGTAAAGGGTAATATCATAAGCAAATTAGGTAGCAAGAAATACTACCTATTGGAGTTCCACATGGAGGAGAAAAGAATTTATTACCAAATAAGAGATAGAGAACATTATGAAATGAACAGCAAATGTTTCTGATAAAGACCTCATTGTTCAAATATATAGATAACTGAATCAAACTTATTAAAAATGTAAAACATTCCCCAATTTATAAATAGTCAAAGGATAGGAACAGGAAATTTTCAAGTGAAGAAATTAAAGCTATCTATAGTCATTAAATGCTCTAAATGATTATTGATTATAGAAATGAAAATTAAAATAATTCTGAGGTATCACCTCACATGTATAAGATTTGCTAATATGACAGAAAAGGAAAATGATAAATATTGGCAAGGATGTGGGAAAATGGGGACACTAATACATTATTAATGAAATTGTGAACTGAATCAACCATTCTGGAGAGCAATTTGAAACTGCCCAAAGAGCAATTAAATTGTGCATACCTTTTATTTCAGCTGTACCACTACTATGTTTATAAGCCAAAAACATCATAATGTACCAATTAATCATAAACAAAAATATCTATAGCAACTCTTTTTGTGTTAACAAAGAATTGGAAATTAAAGGAATGCCCATCAATTGTGGAATGGTTGAATGCCATGGAATGTTATTGTTCTATAAGAAATGATGAGCTTAGAAAAACTTACGTGAACTAAGGCTGAGTGAAGTGAACAAGATCAGGAGAACATTGTATATAATATCAACAATAGTGTAAGATGATCAACTATAAAAGACTTAGCTCTTCTCAGTAATACAATATTCCAAGACAATTCCAAAAGACTCATGCCATCAATATCCAGAGAAATAATTATAAAATCTAAAATCCTATTTTCACTTTTTTTGTTTGTTTTTGTAGCTTTCCACTTCTGTTCTGTTTTACCTTTCACCACATGGCTGTGGAAATGTTTCTGTAATAACATGGCTATAACCTATATCAGATTGCTTGCCTTCTTGGGAATTTAGTATGAAAGGGAGGAAGTTGAAACTCAAAATCTTATAAAAAATTAATGTCAAAAACTATCTCTACAAGTAATTGGGAAAATAAATAAATAATATTCCTCTCCTCCCCACCAAAAAAGCGTGATTCTCCAGTTATTATGGATCAAAGTTACATAAGGAGAATTGTGAGCTACAATGTGGTCACTAGAATGGGGTAATGGTTTGGGTTCCAAGGTGATTTATTATTTGAGTTCTCCAAAGTATCTTAGAACATATAGAATTTTTCTCTCTCAGATTATGAAAGAATGAGTTTTCTATGTATATTTTAGCCACCAGTTCATTTTTTGATAATTATTTGGAAGACAAATTGTAGAGAATGTAAGTGATCGGTGGCTGTTTACTTAAATAAATAATATTAATTATTATATATGGGTTATTTTGAAAAATCCTATCTGTAGCATTGGTAGCAATGCCTGATCTTGAATTACTTTTATAAAATCCTGTTTTGACTGAGAAATATTCATAACTCAGTAATTTGTTTGATACATCTGTATTCAAATATTGCTAGTTGTAGTAATGTATCTATTTTCCAAGGAAGACCTTTTGATTCCATTCTTTAGAACTCGGTGATTTGAGAGACTTTAACTAGAGAAAAAAATTACTTCTTGTTACTTAGAAAATTTAGCTGTTAGCTTTAGCTACTGCTCAATGTGAAGTGAGATATACTTTATTCAAAAGTATCTTTTTAATCCTGTGCCTCAACAAAGCATATCAATCTTATTCTGCCTTGTTGATGGTAAAATGATAGTCTTTTCCTATCTGCCCTAGGTTATGAGTCATCCATTTTATTATCTTAAACATATTTTGGGAGAGGAAGGATAATGATCAAATCTGTTATAATGTATTTCATAGTTCTTAAGTTTACATAGTGCATACCTATTCAACACTAGTCAATGTAAACTTAGATCTGAAGAAGGTGGATGTTGAAAATATCTGGTCATTAAAGTGGAATAAGAAATCCAATGCAATGTAAATTCATAGGAGAACAGGAGAACCAGAAAGCCTGTTCAATGATAATATAACAAATATTAAAACAGTTGCATCAAAGGAGGTAGCTGAAATTCTAATCTTTCTTCAAAGGTACCAAGATGTGAGACTAGCTAAGATTGATAGTAATTGATTCAAATGTTTTATGGTAGTACATTAATTGCTAACAACACACATTACCATCAGTCAGGTTGAAATTTCCTTATATCCCTCTTTCTTTGGCAAATATGTAGATAATTAGTTGCCTGAGGTTTGAAGGAAGTCATTATTAATATTATTCTTATGTATAATGGTCATCCAACAAATATATAGTTTTTAAATATAGAAAATACCTTCCAAACCAGAATGTATTTGTTAATCCTATTTTGCAAATTAGGAAAATTAAGCAACATTCTAACCAAAAACAACTTAGATAATTAGTTTTCAGAAGAGTGGAGGATTACTATGAAATAAGAACATTTGGCTTCATGAACTCTAAATTCTTTTGCATCTATAAATCTATGATGTAAGGAGTTGAGAGTATTTAAAGGCATACAATGTAAGCTCCTTGGAAATTTTGGAGTTGCTTTCTGGACAAAAGTAAATTCATGGATAATGTTTGCTGTCTTCAGTATTTGAAGGGTGAAGGGTCACCATAAGGAAAAGAGATTAGAAATGCTTTGCATAGTATCCAAGGGTAAAATTAGGAGTGATGGTTGAATATTTCAAAGAAGTTGTTACAGCCTTGATTGGTACAAAGAAAAATATCCTAAAAATAAGGGCAACAAAAAGGAGGAATAGGTTGCCTTAAAACATAATGAATTAATTATTTTCTACTTGGAAGGCTTAAAGTTGAGGTTGAAAAAATTGCATATTGGAGAAGATAAAGATAGCAAGTCTGAAACAAGTTGGACCAGATGACCTCTAAGTTCCCGCCTTATTTAGGGATGCAAAGTGAATTTCCCACAGCATCATGAATATCCTAGACTTAAACCTGGATCCTTAAGACATAAAATTCAATATTATCTTTCCCATACCATAGTCTATTTATATTTTCAGATAATCCAAGGACGGGTCTTGTATATTTTATGGTCAGGAAATGTTCACCTATCAATATTTTAAGGCCATGTGATGCTACCACACGTTTTTGAAAGGTAAAACATTTAATCATCCAGTTATTTTGTCTGTTCAAAATCCACATAATAATTCACATGATTCCGAAATTTGACTAAATTTAATTCAATTCAATTGAACAGTTACATATTACTTAACCTTTCTTGTCTCCTTCCTCTGTAGAATGTGGGAGCTGAAATAGATCGCTGCTGAGGTTCTTTCCATTCTTTTGTATTATGATAGTCTTAGACTCATTAAAACTGAAGGAAACCATACTTAAGTGAAACTTAATGTTTTTCTCTCCTGTATCCAAGGACAGTACATCTTCTAACTCAGTCCATATTTTACAAATAATCAGAATTAAAAATATAATTGGATAAATGAAGAAGAGAGGTAGAAAATATTTTGAGTAATCTAAATTGGAAGACATTGTTACTAGTTGAAGCCAAGGGTTATTGAAGAGAGATTTTGAGAGCTGAGGTGTGAATGGTTATGAGAAAGTTAGAGGGAGGGCAAAAACATTTCAAATTTAGGGAATAACACAGATAAGTGTGTGTGGACATGGTAAAAAGTAAGAAGTATTAGGGAAATGGTGATAACTATAATTTGACTGATGCTACAAAGTTTGATTAGAACCAGAAAACACAAGTCTCTCTGGCAGGTGAACACCTGGCTAAGGATTCCAGATGTTTTTGATGGCGATAGAGCAACATTGAAGTTTTTCCCAAACAGAAAGATCATGTTTATTTTACTATCTATCACTTAATGGTTCTAGAAATAATATTACTGTGTATGATGTGTGAAAAAGAAGGTACATCTTTTTATTTTCATAAGCCTTAGTGTTCCTTTTTACATGGCACAAGCCTACAAGTATAGAACATGACAAAAAGCCTTTTAATTCTCCATTTTGGCACTAATTTGACCCAATTACTGCTGACAATCCCAAAATAGAGTGAAATGTTCTAGGACAAAAGGGATATTCTCATCATTAAGAGATGTATTTATATTCCTGGTACCTAGCAAAATTCCTGGAATTTAGTATGTGCTTAATAAATGCTCTCTTTTTCATTGCTACTACTCTGACTGAATTTGTTCACTTTCCATAAATTGTTATGATATTGTATAGACACAGACCATATAGACTGGTCATGTTCTCCATACATATATGGTAATTCTCAGGACAGTGATGTTATATACCAGCTAATCAACTAGAGAGTTAATGTTTTTGAGGAAACTTAGGAAAGAACAGGAGGGAGATGGAAAATAACAAAAGAGAGTTTTCATTAAGAAGAGCATTAGAAATTAAAAAAAGATATATAATAGAAGATTTCCAGACTAACTTGTATACTAGATTCCAAAATTTTTTATTTTAGTTTGCTTTTTTTTTTCCATATTGTTTGAAGTTGTTCCCTTGTGTAACAAAGCAAAGGAAGATGGAAGAGTGAGTGGAGAGAATATATCTTCTCCCCACTCGATTCTCTCCCCTTCCCTCTTGTTCTTCCTCCTCCTCCCTCTCTTTCCTCCTCCCTCTTTCTCCTTCCTTCTCTTCATCTCATTTTCTCTCCCTCTCCTCTCTCTCTCTCTCTCTCTCTCTCTCTCTCTCTCTCTCTCTCTCTCTCTCTCTCTCTCTCTCTCTCTCTCTCTCACACACACACACACACACACACACACACACACACACACTTTTTCACACAAAATACACATATACACATAAAAACACATACACATATACTCACTGATTCATTAACACTGCTTGTTAGATTTTTGAAACCTAGAACGGATCTTTGAGTTCATCAAGTTCCTCTCTTTTATCTTATAAATAAGGAAACTGAGACCCATAAGCAATGAAGTGTCAAACAAATTTAATAAATACTCCATTTGTAGTTGAAGAGTCTGGGTTAGAATTGATCTTTTCTGATTACTAATTCACGGATCTTAAGCAATCAATTTTCCTTCTCTGTGCTTCTTTTGTAATCTCAAGGTATTGGACAAAATCATTTCACAAAATTCTTTTGGCTTTAAATTGTCCACACAGCATCATTAATGGTAAAGCAAGAATTCAGGTCTCCAGATTCCTAGTCCTTTACTAACCTCAATATAATATTTGAATACTTCAGGGAAACATAGATTCACTAAGAATGAATTAGGTTTATTTTATGCTCCTACGAACCAAATCTTATTTTCCTGATTCTTGAAATACTTTGTTTCAAAGAAAAAGGAATACTTTCTTGTGTTTTTGTATATAATAGTAAAAGTCTACCTCCAGGATTGTGTGGTTTCTTTGTTTTGTTTTGTTTTGTTTTAACAAAACAAGAGAAATGATTTCTTTGAAGATAGCAGACAACACAATTTTATCAAATATATTTTTCTGGCTCTGCCATTAATTTATAAAAATTTACATCAAAAATGCATGCTAGTGACTATAGTCTTTAGGGACAACAATTGGCTCCTCAGTGATGTTTTCTTGCACTAAAGGCAATTATTGTTGCTTCTAGCTGTAATAAAAAAAAATAACAGAAACAGATAGAAGTGTCTTCATTGAAATTGAGCTGAAACTCCCACTGTGGAAATAATCAGAAAATTAAAAGCTCGGCAATCTTGCAAATAACATTGCAACTTAATATTATTGGAACATAACATTATTATCTCTTTTTATAGGGAAAACAAACATAAATACATTTTGAAATGACACCACAATATTAGTTTTATTTTATTGGTTGGAGGAAAAAAAAGATCTAAAGAACAATAACTTTTTAGGGTTGTGCAAATGGAACACTGGGGATTTGTGAGAAATGATCAGCTATGACAGGATATGTGGCTTCCTCAGGATTAGGTCAGCATCTTCCTTTCACAGCATGGAGCTCAATCTGACATTTGAGGCAGTGCCCCCCTCCTTCATCATTTCCCATCTGGAGCCTTCTGTAACTATGGATTATTCATGGTTGGCAAATTGTCTTTATTAATCGACAGTCCTGACCTTACCATTTGCATAATCAAGAATGTATGTTTTAAGAATTATAAGAGGATAGACTTTGGATCACAATCTAAATCCATATTACCAATATGAAGATCCAGATATAAAATGGCTAGATTTGGAAGAGACCAAAGAGATTCTTTAGTGAAACTGAAATATAACGGTATAGTAGAGAGCATGGATCTGAAGTCAATGGATTTGGATTCAAGAAGCATTACTTCTCTGCATATCAGTTGCTTTACATTATGAAATGAAGTAGTTGGTTTAGAACTGTTAAGCATATCAAAAATTGGAGCCTGGAGAAGGCATTTTATCTGCCAGAGAATGTATAAGAAGTTCTTGGAAATATAAGGATTAGAATGTATTTTTTCCTGACCCCTCTTACCTTTATTGTGTAATCTTCCTTTCCATACCATTGCCTGCCAAAATCCATAATGATTTCAAAATTCATTTTAATGATTCATGGAACTGGGAGACAAGTTCCATGAACTTCTCAATTACAAAAACCTATCCATTCTACATCAACAACTACCTGAAGCAGCCAATCCTTAACATTAAATCCTCAATAAATATTAGTTAAATACTATATGTAGTGTAGTATGCTAAGTTCTAAATGTAATCTAAAGTTTTGAGGGAAAATGATTTTATACCAATTATCTAGAAGATGGAATTCTATTCCTGTACTTTGAATTATAAAATTACTCCCTCATATCTTCTATCACAACCCAATATTATTATTGAATCTTCATCAGATGGTTATGAAGAAAGCATCTGTTCTGTATGAAGTCAGTGAGAGATTGTCAAAAAAGCACAGTTCACTGACCTCTCACAAATGTACCTTCAAAAAGAGCAATGATAGTAAATAGTAAAAATTCCAAAAAGTCTCAAAAGAAAATCAACTCATGGAAAAGAAAAAGGGTGGTCAATGAAAAAAAACAAACAAACCTCTAACACAATGAATTTAAATTATAAAAAAGAAATTGAAAAGAAGACAATGAATAGACTAATGAATTAACTTCAATAATGAGTTTGAGAATGATGTTGAAACTATTATATCAGTGTAGCTAATAATCATGCTAAAATATAGTATATAAGTTAAAAGAGGAATTAGCATAAAAGAAATAATAGATAAAATAATACCCTTGAAATATTGAAAAAATATTAATAAAACAAATTACTTAGAATTTGAGCTTCTTCTGAATTGACAAAATGGTGTCGTAATAATGATATAAGAACACGTTCAGAAAACAACTCAACTGGAAAAATAACTTATAATTAGAAAACATAGATAATAAAATAGAAGAGCATAGCTAAGAGAGAGAACCTAAGAATTATGTGAAGAAAGAAATGTGAAGAAAAAAGTCTATCAACTTATTTTAGCTAAATGTGTGGGACAATTTCCCAGAATTATTAAAATCAAAGGATCAGATACAGATAAGAGAGTCCATAGGTTACCAATAAAAAATGGCTTTAGCTCCAATTCAACTGATATATTGCTAACAACTCTAAGATATTAATGACAATGAATGGATTTTATAAACAGTCAAGGAGAAAAAAAAATCAACTAGAGTTTTCACACAAAAAATAGATTTATAGAAAGGTACAGAATAGGATTAATTTCCAATAAATAATTTTGGAAATAAGTAGATGGATATTAAGACTCATATATGTGACTCTTCCTGCCAGGGAAGTTGATTTTAGAAATTCTGTGCTATAATCAGCAAAAACACTCAAGCCTAAGTTTAGCATTAATTTCATGAGTTCCCAGGAACTAAAAGAAGTTAGGTTGCTTAAGAATGAGTCAATCAGTACAGATTGTAAACAAGTATATATGAATTGGGCACATAATTAGCTCCTACTCTTTCAGAGGAGAAAAAAAAAAGAGAAGACAAGACAAGACATGACAAAATGAAACAAGAGAAGACAGACAAAACAAGAAGAAAAGAAAAAAAAAAGGAGGAAATCAAGATAATTTGAGATTTTCAAATCAGTTGCACAAAATAAGCATTTTAAAAGCAAAATATAATCTTTAGTTTTAATTACAACTTAAGAATTTCAGGAATTTATAGAGGTAACAAATCCTTTGATGATAAATCTATTAGGAAAAAACAAAATCAATTCAGAAGATTTACAACTATTAATGTACAGTCATTGAAACTATAAAGGTTGTGTTTAAATGAAAAAAAAAAGTCTTAATTTAATTGCTTGGCCATAATGGTGAGACAAAAGAGAAGAGACATAGGCATCATTAAAATTATCTCAGTGTAAGTATTTTAGAAGAAAACCAAGCAGCTGAATCTTTGGGCAAATCAACAGACATTTTGGTGTGAGTCCTGTTAGAAGAAATTGAATTAGCATCAAGTTATGCATACATTGATGACTAAAGAATATGGTTGGAACTCACAAAACTGAAAATACTTAATAAGTATTTTTAAAATAAAAATAGACTCAAGAATTATTATTTTCTTATCAGTGTTTCAAATATGCAAAAGGAAAAATGAGGAGATGTATTAGATAGACTAAATTAGTAAAGATCAGCCATCCTAATTAATATGGTGTGTGTGTATGTGTGAGGAGGGTATAATTTGTTTTAAAATTATGGTCATAGTACTACAATAACTTAATCTGTAGTGAAATTAATACAATATTTTACTTTTATTTATTTATTATACACAAATAGTGTTGTATTGCTATGAATGAAATAAGCTATTATATTTCTTGATAAAAAGATATAAAACTTTACTACAGAAAGAGAGCCAAATTTAGCAATTAGAACAGAATTTAAATGGGCTAAATTTCCTATAAAAAGCAAAAATGCTACTGAATTTATTTAAATAAAAAAAAAGGCACATCTATTCGTAACAGGAAATGCAACTAAGACAAAAAAGAAACAACCAATTAAAAATCAGAAAATGAACTAAATCTTAAAATACTTCTCTAACTTCACAAAAGATTGGTATGCCATAATTTTAAAGGGAAAAAAAAACACCTTAATTTTAATTATTAATATAAGAAGTCAAAAAGGAAATTATATTATGTTTAAAAGTGACTTCAAGAGTATAAGAATATCAATCTAAATTATTTTTTCCACAATGTCATAATCATTATATTTTTAAAGAAAAAAGATAATTGACCTACAATCATATATTTTAAAGAAAAAAGATAATTGACCTACAAAAAGGCTTAGGTGGGAAAAAAGATTATCTTATAAGACTAGCTTCCTGGTAAAAACATGTAAAAATCAACTTTAGGAATAATGAAGAAATAAGATTAAATATTAATTAAATAAGATTAAATTAAATAACATGCTGAAAATTTGTTAATTATATTATTTTGGAAAATCTTTTAATGTATGGGTTAGAATACTAAGATTCATTACAATTTTGAAATTTGTCTGATTCATTTAATAGATTATTTCAGAGAAAAAAAAAATCAAGAGATTAATACCTTTGGGGAGAAACTTGTCTAGTAATTAGTAATTGATGAAATTCAAACTAAAGTAATTTTGAGGGTATCTTACTTCTTTCAGATTAAGTTAACAACAACAATAACAAAAAGAAAGCAACAAATATGTAGGTAGTGAGAGAAAAAAAAGGTTCTTTAAGGGACTATTGATACTTAATAATAGTTATAAGTACTTAAACAGCTATCATGCTCCCTCCTACTATTTTCTCTTGCCCAAGTACCACACACAAGATTTTCTTTCTTTCTTTCTTTCTTTCTTTCTTTCTTTCTTTCTTTCTTTCTTTCTTTCTTTCTTTCTTTCTTTCTTTCTTTCTTTCTTCTTTCTCTTCTTTCTTCTTCTTTCTTTCTTTCTTTCTTTCTTTCTTTCTTTCTTTCTTCTCTTTCCTTTCTTTCTTCTTCCTTCTTCTTCTTTCCTTCCTTCCTTCTTTCTTCCTTCCTTCTTTTTTCCTTCCTTCCTTCCTTTTCTCCTTCCCTTCCTTCTCCCTCTTCTCTCTCCTTTCCCTCCTCTCTTCTTTCTTTCTTCTTTCTTTCTTTTCTTCTTTCTTTTTCTTTCTTTTTCTTTTCTTCTTTCTTTCTTTTTCTTTCTTTCTTTCTTCTTTCTTTCTTTCTTTCTTTCTTTCTTTCTTTCTTTCTTTCTTTCTTTCTTTCTTTCTTTCTTTCTTTCTTTCTCTTCTTTCTTTCTTTCTTTCTTTCTTCTCTTTCTTTCTTTCTTTCTTTCTTTTCTTTCTTCTTTCTTTCTTTCTTTCTTTCTTTCTTTCTTCTTCTTTCTTCTTTCTTTCTTTCTTTCTTTCTTTCTTCTTTCTTTCTTTCTTTCTTTCTTTCTTTCTTTCTTTCTTTTCTTTCTTCTTTCTTTCTTCTTTTTCTTTCCTCCTTCTTCCTTCCTTCCTTCCTTCTTTCTTTCTTTCTTTCTTTCCAGTGAATTTTTCTTTTATTTATATCTCCAAGATTTAGTACATAATAAGGATTTGTTGACTGACTTCTTAGCTAACTGAATCTGATTTTTTTTTATTATTAAAGCATTTTATTTTCAAAACATTGCATAGATAAATTTCAACATTCACCCTTACAAAACTTTCCTTTTTTTCCTCCCTTTCCTCCACCTCCTCCTTTAAAGGGCAGGTAATCCAATATATGTTAAACATGTGCAATTCTTTTATATATAATTCCACAATTATCATTATGCAAGATTTTCTAAAACAAATTTCTTTTAATCCCCAAATTTAGTAGGAATAAGTCAAAAGAAAAAAATGTTTATCAATAAAATTATTTGTATAAGTTGATGAATGAATATTAATCTATGTTTGTGAGTTCACATTAGTTATGCTTTTTGAGGAGGAGGAGTGTACTTTTATTCTACTGATGCTGATACAGAACATAACTCGTGCTCTGATTTCTTTAGGCTTACAGGTAAAACTATTAAATTAAATAGCAAATGAGAGATTTTTTCTGATCCTATATGTAGATAATCCTAAATCTACTGAACCTCCAAACCCATAGTTGTAAATTTATCAATATAATATGTTTGAGGGTATATGAATGAAATGCTATTCTGAATTACTGGAAAACTATAAGGTAATCACTGTAACTTACCCCACTAATCCCCATTTTTGGGATCTCCTCAGTCACAACATCTATTTATATTACTGAGATATTAAACTAGAGACTTCTTGGCAAATTTGCATTATGGAAAGGTGACTCACTCTGTCGAATTTCATGATTTATTAACTGAAACAAAATTATACTAAAACCACTAAGTATTCTCTTCATCAAACACTCATTTTAACTTCCTTCCAAAGCCTTCTCTTTGCTTTCCCTTTTAGGATGTTGGAGGAATGGTTTTAACTTATGGCTCCCCACATCTAAGCTTGTGAAGATGATCAAGTCTTGCGTGTTGGAGGACTGCTTAGCTTTAGCTCCATAGATGAATGAAAAAGAGGTAATTGAGAACTAAAAGAAAGAAGCAAGATGGCACATTTCTGTAGCTGTCAGCCTAGTCTCATTCCATTCTTGCCTCCAACAAACTGCTATATAATCTGATTTTGTAGCCTGACAGCCTGCCAAGTCACATAGAGGTTGGTGTTTGTTGCTTACACAGTGGGAGCTATAAAAATTCAACTATAGCTACATAGACCCTCCATTATTTTCACTTTCTTCTGGTTCTGGCCCAAAGTGAATGATGGGCCAGCAGAGAAAATTTTGAATCCAATAGGTGATATAAAGAAGAAATAAAGAAATCTCTTTATATTTAAGGTATGCATCTCCTTGATTTGTCACAGTTCTGAACTCTCACACAGTATGTTGCATATAAACAATGTGTTTGGTAATTCATACTCCATTAAAACCCTGAAGAGAGCAAAGTTTTCTCTGCTTTCTGGAGAAGAAAAAAGAAAAATACTTAAAATTATTTATTTATTATCTCCTCCCCAATTACATTTAAAAACAATTTTTAACACTCATTTTTTTTTATTTTGAGTTTCTATTCTTTTTCCCTCCCCTGCCATTGAGAAGGCAAACAATTTGGTAAAGATTCTACAAGTGCAGTCATGCAAAACATATTTTAATATTAGTCATGCAGTGAAAGAAAACAGAGATCAAAAAATATATAGAGAGAAAACCCAAAACAAATAAGAAAAAAAAAGCTTTAAAAACAATGATTTAATCTGCATTCAGACTCAAATTAGATTTTGGGCTTAGATAACATTTTTTATCATAAATGTTTTAAAATTGTCTTAGGTCATTCTATTACTGAGAAAAGCTTAGTCATTTTCAGTTAATTATACAACACTGCTATTGTTATATACAAACTTCTTCTAGGTCTGTTCATTTCACTTAGCATCAGTTCATGCAAGTCTTTCCAAGTTTTTCTGAGAGTATGCTGGTCATCGTTTCTTATAATACAATAATATCCCTTCACAATCATATACAACAACTTACTCATTCATTCCCTTCAGTTTTCAGTTCTTTGCCATCAGAAAAAAAGCTGTTATATTTTTGTTTGTATAAATCTTTTTTTTTTTCTCCTTGGTATACAGATCTTGTAGTACTATTTCTGAGTCAAAGGATATTCATAGTTTAATAGCTCTTTGGCCTATTTCTACAAAATGGTTGAATCAGCTCACAAATCCACTAAGAGAGCATTAGTGTCTCAATTTCTCATATTCCGCACATTTGTCATTTTAATTTTCTGTCAACTGGCCAAGCTGATAGATATGGGGTTGTAGCTTAGAGTTTGTTTCTTTTTATTTTGCATTTCTCTATTAGAATATTTCTCCAGATGATAATTGATAGTTCATATAACTTTGTCTGAAAAATTCTTTTTCATATCGTTTGACCATTTAGAAACTAAAAAAATGATGTTTCATTTTTTCTTTATTTTCCTTTTTTCTTTTCTTTTATTTTTCTCCCTTGCTCCCTTCCTTTGTTCCTCTCTTTCTTTTTCTTTTTTCCTTCCTCCTTTATTAATTTTAACATTTACTTTTATAAGACTTTGATTTTCGTGTTTTCTCCCTCCCTTCTCCCCCCAACACAACAAACAATATGATTTTTTTTGTGTGTGTGTGTATGTGTAGACAATAATATTGAATATAGTCCCACATGAATCATGTTGTGAAAGAACAATAAGAACAAAGGGGAACAACAAGAAAAAGATAATAACAAAAGAATGAAAAGAGTATGCTTCAATTTGCATTCAGACTCTAGTTCCTTCTCTAGATATGGATACTATTTTCTTTCCTATTATGAGTATTCTGAAATTATCTTAGGTCATTGAATTGCTTTTAAAAAACAAATAAAGTCTATCAAAGTTGATCACTACAAAATCTTGTTGTTACTATGTATAAATAGTCTCCTGGTTCTCTCACTTCACTCAGCATCAGTTCATGTAAGTCTTTCTATGTTTTTAAGAAATCTGCCTGTTTATCATTTTTTATAACACAATAGTATTCCATTGCATTCTTATACCAGAATTTCTTCATCCATTCCTTAAATTTCCAGTTCTTGCTAACACAAAGAGAGCTGCAATAAATGTTTTTGTATGTGTGGATCCTTTTTCCTTTTTGATGATTTCTTTGGAATGATAATCTAGAAGTGCTATTGCTGATCAACAGTATGTACAGTTTGTTTTCTCTACTTTGAGCACAGTTCTACTTTGCTCTCCAGATCATTTGACAATTTCATAAACAGTGCATTAGTGTTCTAATGTTCCCAAATCCTCTCCAAAATTTGTCATTTTTCTTTTTTGTCATATTAGCCAAGCTTATAGGTATGAGGTAGTACCTCAGAGTTATTTTAATTTACATTTCCATAATCAATAGGGGTTTTGAGTATTTTTTCATATGACTGAATATCTTTCATATCTTTATTGGAATATTGAATGGCTTTTATATAGCAATTTGTGTTGGAATAGTCATCCTGATGTCAGATCAAGCAAAAGCAAAAATAAATCTAATTAAAAGATATAAGGAAGAAAACAATATCTTGGTAAAAAGTACCATAGATAATGAAATAGTACTAAACATATATGCTCCAAGTGGTATAGCATCCAAATTTCTAGAGGAGAAGTTAAGAGAACTGCAAGAAGAATGAGACAACAAAACTATACTAATGGGGTATTTCAACCTTGCTCTATCAGAACTAGATAAATTGAATCACAAAATAATTAAGTTAAATAGGTCAATAGAAATTTAGAAAAGTTGGGTATAATAGACTTTTGGAGAAAATCAGGATTCAGAAAGGAATATACTTTTTCTTAGCAGTACATGACACCTACCCAAAACTTGACCATATATTAGGACAGAAAAACCTTAAAATCAAATGCAGAAATGCAGAAATAGATACATTTTATTCAAATCATGATGCAATAAAAATCACATGTAACAAAAGATCAGAAGGAAAAAGGAGGAAACTAAACAAGCTAATCCTAAGGAATGAGTGGGTGAAACAAGAAATCATAGACACAATTGATAATTTCATCCAAGGGAATGACAATATGAAACAATATACCAAAATTTAAGGGATACGGCTAAATCAATTATTAGGGGAAGTTGTATATCTCTAGATATTTACAGCATAAAATAGTGAAAGGGAAAATGAATGAATTTAGCATGTAACTAAAAAAGCTAGAAAAAGAACAAATTAAAAACCCTCAATTAATACAAAATTTGAAATTCTGAAAATAAAAAGGAGATTAATAAAATTGAAAGTAAGAAACTATTGAACTAATAAACAAAATTAAATTTGTTTTTATGAAAAACAAACAAAATAGACAAGACTTTAGTTAATTTGATTAGCAAAAGGAAAAAGGAACATCAAATTGCTATATGAAAAGGAAGAACTTTCCACCAATAAAGAGGAAATTAGAGCAATAATTAGAAGATATTTTGCCCAACTATATCTCAATAAATCTAATAACATAAATGAAATTAATGAATACTTACACAAATATAGATTGTCCTGATTAACAGAGGAGAAAATAAATTACTTAAATAGTGCCATGTTAGAAAAAGAAATTGAACAAGATATTTATCAATTTCCTAAGAAAAAATCATCAGGGCCATATGGATTTACATATGAATTTTATCAAAAATTTAAAGAACAATTATTTCTAATAGTATGCAAGCCATTTGAAAAAATAGGAAAAGAAGTTTTATCAAAATAGTTTTGTAACATAGATAAAATGCTACTACCTCAGTAACTTACCTCAGGTAAGGTTAAACGAGAGAAAAAAAGCTATAGGTCAATTTCTCTAATGAGTATTAATGCAAAAATCTTAAATAAAATATTAGCAAAGATGTAACAGCAAATTATTACCAAGATAATATACCATGACCAAGTGGAATTTATACCAGAAATGTAGGGCATGTTCAATATTAGGAAAACTACTGGCATAATTGACTGTACCAATTATTAAGCAAATATCAAAATCATCAGCAAGCATCATATGTAACAGAAATAAACTAAAACCCTTAGCAGTAAGATCTAGGATGAAACAATATTGCCTAGTATCACCATTATTATTCAATATTGTATTAGAAATGTTAGCTTTAGCAATAAGAGAAGAAAAAGAAATTAAAAGAATTGTAATTAAGAAATTAAATCATCACTCTTCCCAGATGACAATGTGGTATGCTTAGAGAATCCTGGAGAATCAATGAAAAAGCCGCTAGAAACAATTCACAAAGTAAAGTTGCAGGATACAAAATAAATCCACATAAATCATTGTTATTTCTATGTTACCAACAAAGTCCAGCAGTAGGAGATACAAAGCAAAATTCCATTTAAAATTACTGTAGATATTATAAAATATTTGGTAATCTACCTGCTAAGACAAAGTCAGGAACTATATAAACACAATTACAAAACACTTTTCATACAAATAAAGTCAGATCTAATCAGTTGGGAAAAATCAAGTGCTCATGAGTAGGCCAAAATAGTACAATAAAAATGACAATACTACCTGAATTAATCTATTTATTCAGTGCCATACCAATCAAACTACCAATAAATTATTTTACAGAGCTACAAAAAAATAATAACAACTTTTTTATCTGGAATTTCAAGGGAATTAATGAAAAAATGCAAACAAATTTGCCCCAGCTGTATGAGACCTAAAACTATATTATAAAGTAGTGGTCATCAAAACCATTTAATATTGGCTAAGAAAAAGAGCAGTTAAACAGTAGAATAGGTTATGTTCACAAGACACAATAGTCAACGACTATAGTAATCTAGCTTTTGGAATAAAAACTCACTATTTGAAAAAATTATTGGGAAAGTTGGAAGTTAGAGTGGCAAAAACTTGACATCAACTCACACCTAACACTCTATACCAAAATGAAGTCAAAATGGGTTCATGTTTAAAACACAAGGACTGATAGTATAAGCAAATTAGAATAACAAAGAATAGTCTACCTCAGATTCGTGGAGCATTAAGGAATTTGCAGTCAAAGAAGAACTAGAGTACAATATAGAACACAAAAAGGATAATTTTGATTATATTAAATTAGAATGGTTTTATACAAATAAAACAAATTCAGACAAGATGAAAAAGGAAGCAGTAAACTGGGGAAAAACAACTTTATATCCAAGTGTTCTGATAAAGCCTCATTTCTAAAATATATAGAATTGCACATGTTTAATCTATATTTGATTACTTGTCAGCTAGAGGAAGGAGTGGAAGAAAGCAAGAAAAGGAAGGGGAAAATACATGGAACCCAAGGTTTTACCAGAATGAATGTTGAAAACTTATCTATGCATATGTTTTGAAAATAAAAAGCTTTAAAAAAGAAGAATGATTTCATGACTAGTATTATACATTAGAAATTCACTCTCCTTCATCCAGTGACAGATAACAAATCCCCATACTCAGAATATCCTGGCATACCTCAAACAATCATCTGCATTAGAAGCAAACTATTCATATAAACCAAAATGTTGCCTAAAATCACTCAGATAACATTAACTCGGAAAAACTTAAGAATGTTATTCACAAGTTTCTAGATATATTAATCTACTGAATGTTAAGAATAATTTTTAAAGATATATCATCACACTGATTACTCACAAGCTCCAACCTACATGAAAGAAAATCGTTGTGGTTTACATACAATATTTATTTCAGTGTCACAACAGTCTAGTGGACAACATATATATAAATCAAGGTTTAGGGAGGTTAATAAAGTTATTCCTGGAAATTGAGTTTGAAATTAGGTGTCCATTATTTAATGATGTCTCTATATATAAACAGGGACAGGTTAAAAAACCCTAAAACATGTCACATTTGTATAATAATAATAACATAATAATTAATTATAGATATAGTAATTGTGCCAATAAAATAACAATTTCATTTTTAAAATTAAATATATTATTCAAGTAAAGGAAGCAAAAAATAAACATGTAGAAAGGAATTCAGAAAACAAAAGCCACTCAAAAATAATTGTTATCTTCAAACATCAATTCAATACAAAAGTCCTAAGGTTAAAGCCCTACAAGTACTCAAAGCAACTCAAAGCAACATTAATCAAAAACTTTAATACAAAGGATTCATGTTAAAAAAAAAAATAGAAGCAAGAGGAAAATTCCCAATGAAATATATGTGGAAATTTGCTTATTGTCTACATGATCACAAAAATTCTAACATATTAAATAAGTAAATTGAATAAAGTAGGAACCAGAAAGCTGGCACATTGATAATATAATAATTGAATAGTTACATAAAAGGAGATAACTAAAATCTAGAAAACAAGATTCATAAGATGTAAGATCCATAACTATTTGTTCAATTACTTCATAAAAGTACATTAATCAAAATAATAATTAAAAAGTCTTTTAAAAGCTTTCTTTCAGCCCTCAAGTCTGATCCCACTTCCCTTAATAGAAGAGGTTACCAAAATATCATACTAGCCACTCCAAATATTAATTTTTATGTATTTGTACAGATTACATAAATTAGAATATATTTACTTAAAATAATAAATACCCACTAGAAAACAAAATATCAGAAGGGAATAGAAAAATTATGTCAAAAAGTTATTGGGGTAAAAAGTTCATAGATTTGGTAATTATTGAACAAGCTGCCTGAATACATAGTACTATTTATATTGTTATTATTATATTGTTATATTGTATGATTACAAAGAATTTGAATCATTTCTTCATTAATGGTTTATTCACGGATTGCAATAATATAAAGTAGACTAAGAAGGGTGAAAACATTACAGTATGTAATATCCATATGGAAAACCATTCCTGATTTAAAATGTGACAATAACTTGAGAATTTCGAGAGTTATATATATATATATATATACATATATATATATACATATATATATATATATATGTATATATATATATGTATATATATATATATACACACACACATATGTGTGTGTGTGTGTGTGTGTGTGTAGTGAAAATAAATAAGAAGAAAATAAACAAGAATTCATTGGAAATAAATAAATAGAGCTATACATGATTAATAAAATTAAAGAGCGCTTTAAATCAAAATATCTTGATGACTGCTTAATGGACATGAATAAACTCAAGATATGTCATTCCACTGAAAACATTAGATAACTCATTCTTCTCAAACAATCTTTATTTCTTCAATGATATTTACATTTTTCTTTAATTCTATAGTATAAAATTCATATTATATAAGGAACAAAAAGAATTAAACAATTTCCAAAGTTAAATCTGGAGATCATGTTAAACTAATGGATGTGGTTTCTGTAAGTGCCTATGTCTTCTCCCAACAAGGCAAATGTAGAATAAATATATCAAAGGGGGAAACTGTGTTTGAATACTTTGAGATTGCCTTTTATCCTAAGATCACAGCTGAATTGGAACAACTTCTTTAAGAGAATTAACACTTCTGCAATATCAGCCTTAATATACAATTTTAGAACTATGAAATATAACACCTCTGCAAAGTAATCTCACAAAAATGTGGGCTCTCCCTTTTCCCCTCCTTCCCCCCCCCATTTTACAATTCAGAGAGCCCTTCAACCTAAGGCAGGTATAGAGAAAATAACACTTCCTCTCTAAGTAACAAGAAGATGATTAAAAGTCATTCTTAGAATACATAATAAGCAGATTAAAAATAATTTATAGAAATACTTTTGAAATAAGCAGACATCACTTCACCTATCAATGGCAAATACAACATTTACATAATATTGGACTAGTAAAAAGTAACCTAAAGTGACAGACTTTTTTTTTTTTTTTGAGTTAGCTAAGATCTAAAAATAGAATTAAAAGTTCCTATTTGGGAAAAATCCACGTGAATTTAACTAGCAATATGCCAATAGAGAAATGTCTAACAAAGAACTGAGATGTGGCCTTTTTTTGTGGCAATTTAGTATTATGTCATTGTTGTCAGAAAGTATAGAAAGTTTATACTTAAGTAGCCTTGATTTATGGATCGTTTTAGATTATGGAATGAAATAATAGAAATTGAATATTAGCTCACTACAGAGTATAAAATTTTAGTCCCTATCAAACACTAGCAGGACTTTTATCTTGTGACTGGAAATAAACTTACATACATACATGTATGCATGTGTGTGCATATATATACACATATGTATATATGTATAACTATGTGTATATATGCATGTTTGTATGCACACATGCATGCATACACATACACACACTCTGTGAGAATGCATCCTATAGAATGCAAGGAAACTTTTGGTTAAAAAGTTCAAATGAAACAAACTATAATGAAAATGAACACCAGATGAGACAGAAGCAAAGAAACTTTTCTAACTCTCCGTAATCCCATTTAAAGTTTTCTTGTCAAAAATGGAGAAGTGGTTTCCCATTGCCTTCTTGAGAATCTGAGGCAAACAGTTTTAAATGATTTGCCCAAAATCAAGCAACTAGTGTCTGAGGCTATGTTTTAAGTAAGGTCTTCTTGATTTTAGGCCTGGTACTCTGTTCACTGCACCACTTTGCTGTCCATAAAGAAAAATATTGGTGAACTAATCCATTCTTTAATGGATGACTCAAGGATCAGAAGCAAGACCACCCCAGGGGCTGAGGCCTCCCTTTTGGTGATGACAAAGGTCACCTGAGGCAGCTGGTGGCAAACTGAATAAAGCACTGCTCCTGGCACAATCAAGACTAGACTCAAGTCAAGCCTTAGAACTTTACTAGCTGGGTTACTGTGGCAAATCAATTAAACTCTATTTGCCTTAGTTTCCTCAACTGTAAAGTAGAAATTATAATAGAACCTATTTACCTTAAGGTAAATGTGACAATCAGATGAGATAGTATTTATAAAACTCTCTTAACTTAGTGCTTTGCACATAGTAGACACTATAGAAATGTGACACTCCTAACAGCTCCAGGGTGAAAAAGAGTGCTTGTGGTCAGATTTCTAGAATGATCTCTGAAAATAGCTGCATAAAAACCCTGAAGTATGGGACAGTGTACCCTCCACCCTGGAAACAGTTCCTATTTCAACAGTTAAGTTGAGTAATAGATTAGGGACTTGAGCAGACAACAAAAAAAGTTTCTGACCATTGAAAGTAATTATAGTGATAAGGAAGATCAAAACTTAGAAGATAAAAACAAATTCAAAGCTCCTACATCCAAAGACTCCAGGAAACATAAGAATTGGGTTCAGGCCATGGAAGAGCTCAAATGGGATTTTGATAATCAAATAATAGAGAGAGGAAAATTTTGGAAAATAATTGAGAGTGGTGCAAAAGGAAATACAAAAAGCTAATTAGGAGAAGAATGCCTTAAAAAGCAAAATTGACCAATTGGGAAAGAAGATGCAAAAAATCACTAAGGAAAATAATTCCTTAAAAATAGAATTGAGCAAATAGAAGCTAATGACTTTATGAAAAATCAAGATACAATAAAACAAAACCAAAAATAGGAAAAAAAGTGAAATATCTCATTGGATAAAAAAAACTGAGCTAGAATATGGATAAGCAGAAAGAAAAAAAAATTATTGGTCTACCTGAAAATCATGATCCAAAAAAAAAAGATCTTGAACATCATCTTTCAAAAAACTTTTCTGACATTCTAGAATTAGAGGGTAAATTAGAAATTGAGAGAATCCAACAACCAGCTCCTGAAAGAGATCCCAAAATGAAAGCTCTCAGAAGTATTATAGCCAAATTCCAGAAGTCCCAGGTCAAGAAAAAATTATTGCAAACATCCAAAAAGAAACAATTCAAGTATAGTGAAACCACAGACAGGATAACATAAGAATTAGGAGCTTCTTCATTAAAGGACTGAAGAACATAGAATATGATATTCTAAAGATCAACAAACCTAGTATTACAACCAAGAATCACTTACCCAGCAAATCTGAGTATAATCCTTCAGAGGAAAAAGCAGTCATTCAATGAAACATGGGATTTTCAGACATTTGTGATAAAAATACCAAATTTGAATGGAAAAAATCTGATTTTCAAATATAGGACTCAGAAGAAGCATAAAGAGGTTATCATGAAAGTAATATAATAAAGATTTAATATTTATCTGTTTATTTTCCCACAAGGGAGAATGATACTTGTAATTCATTAGAACTTTTGTCATTATTATGGCAGTTAGGAGTATATATAGACAGAGGGCACAGGTGTAAGTTGAATAAGAAAGGATAATATCTTAAAAAATAGTGAAATTAAGGAGAAAGAAATTACTAGAAGAAAGAAAAAGGGAGAAGTAGAATGGTGCAAATTACCTGCCATAAAAAAGAGGCAAGAACAGGTTTTTTTACAGTGAAGGAAAAAAGGAGGAGAAGAAGGTGAGAGAATGAACCTTATTTTTTATCAGAATTGGTTCAAAGAAGAAATAACATACATAATCAATAGGGATATAGAAATCAACTTTTTTTTTACTCTACAGGTAAATAGGAGGGGAACAGAATGTGGGAAGCAGGGAGAAAGTAATAAAAGAGGTGGCATATTGGGAGAGAGAGTGATCAGTACCTAAATACTTTTTGAGGAAGGATAAAGTAAAAAGAGAGGGAGAGAATAAATGTGCAGAGAGGAGCAGGATACAGTTAGCAATAATAATTGCAGAGCAAATTTTGAAGCAAGTTTCTCAAGCCCTCATTTCTCAAACGCAGAGGAACTGAGTCAAATGTATATTAAAATAAATAAATAAAAGCCATGTCCCAATTGATAAATGATCAAAAGATATTATCTGGACCCAAAGAGCTATAAATTCATGCATATCCTTTGACCTAACAACACCATTACTTGGCATGAATACTAAAAGGTATTTGGAACAAAATGATCTATCTGTAAAAAATATATATATATTCCTAGGAGCTCTCTTCTCAGGGCAAAAAAAAAATTGGAAATTGAAGGGATGTCCATCAATTGGAGAATGTCTCAATAAACTATGGTATATGTTTGTGATGGAATATTATTTTACCAGGAGAAATGATGAGGAGGATGTTCTCAGGAAAAACAAAAGAACCTAGAAACTCTTCCATGAACTCAGGCAAAGTGAAATGTATGGTATACAAAGTAATAGCAATGTTCTGGGATGATCAACTGTGAATGACTTTACTATTTTCAATAATACAAACATCCATGACTACTCTGAAGGACTTATGATGAAATATCTCATCCATATTCAAAGAAGGAACTGATTCTATCTGAATACAGCTTGAAGCATTATCCTTTTCTCTATCTCTCTTTTTAAACTTAATTTTTCTTTTTTTTTTCATTTTTAAAATTAATTTTATAATTATAACTTTTTTTTGACAGTACATATGCATGGGTAATTTTTTACAACATTATCCCTTACATGCACTTCTATTCCGAATTTTCCTTCCTTCCTGCCACCTCCTCACCAAGATAGTTAGTACCATACATGTTAAATGTGTTATAGTATATCCTAGATACAATATTTATGTGCAAAACTGAATTTCTTGTTGCACAGGACAAATTGGATTCAGAAGGTAAAAATAACCTAAGAAGAAAAACAAAAATGCAAACAGTTTACACTCATTTTCCAGTGTTCCTTCTCTGTGTGTAGCTGATTCTGTACATCTATTGGAACTGAATTTAGATCTTCTCTTTGTTGAAGATACTTCCATCAGAATACATCCTCATACAGTATGGTTGTTGAAGTGTATAATGATCTCCTGGTTCTGCTCATTTCACTCAGCATCAGTCATGTAAGTCTCTCCAGTCCTCTCTGTATTCATCCTGCTGGTCATTTCTTACAGAACAATAATATTCCATAGCATTCATATACCATAATTTACCCAACCATTCTCCAATTGATCAGCATCCATTCATTGTCCAGTTTCTAGCCACTACTAAAAGAGCTGCCACAAACATTTTGGCACGTACAAGTCCAGTAGTAGCACTGCTTGGTCAAAGGGTATGCACAGTTTGATAACTTTTTGGGCATAATTCCAGATTGCTCTCCAGAATGGTTGGATTCGTTCACAACTCCACCAACAATGTATTAGTATCCCAGTTTTCCCACATCCCCTCCAACATTCATCATTATTTTTTCCTGTCATCTTAGCCAATCTGACAGGTGTGTAGTGGTATCTCAGAGTTGTCTTTATTTGCATTTCTCTGATCAATAGTGATTTGGAACACTCTTTCATATGCGTGGAAATAGTTTCAATTTCATCATCTGAAAATTGTCTGTTCATATCTTTTGACCATTTATCAATTGGAGAATGGTTTGATTTCTTATAAATTAGAGTCAGTTCTGTATATATTTTGGAAAGGAGGCCTTTAAAAGAACCTTTAACTGTAAAAATATTTTCCCAGTTTGTTACTTCCCTTCTAATTTTGTTTGCATTAGTTTTGTTTGTACAAAAGCTTTTTAATTTGATGTAATCAAAATTTTCTATTTTGGATCAATAATGATCTCTAGTTCTCCTTTGCTCACAAATTCCTTCTTCCTCCATAAGTCTGAGAGGTAAAGTATCCCATGTTCCTCTAATTTATTTATGATCTCGTTCTTTATGCTTAAATCATGGACCCATTTTGATCTTATCTTGGTATGTGGTGTTAAGTGTGGGTCCATGGCTAATTTCTATCATACTAATTTCCAGTTTTCATCAAATAATGAGTTCTTATCCCAAAAGTTGGGATCTTTGGGTTTGTCAAACACTAGATTGCTATAGTTGTTCACTATTTTGTCCTCTGAACTTAACCTATTCCAGTGATCAACTAGTCTATTTCTTAGCCAATACCAAATGGTTTTGGTGACTGCTGCTTATAATATAGTTTTAGATCAGGTACAGCTAGGCCACCTTCATTTGATTTTTTTTTTTCATTAATTCCCTTTAAATTCTCGACCTTTTGTTCTTCCATATGAATTTTGTTGTTATTTTTTCTAGGTCATTAAAATAGTTTCTTGGGAGTCTTATTAGTATAGAAATAAATAAATAGATTAGTTTAGGGAGTATTGTCATCTTTATTATATTTGCTCGGCCTATGCAAAAGCACTTAATGTCTTTCCAATTATTTAAATCCGACTTTATATAATTCCTGACTTTCCTTTGGTAGATAGATTCCCAAATATTTTATACTATTGACAGTTATTTTGAATGGAATTTCTCTTTGTATCTCTTGATGTTGGATTTTGTTGGTGATGTATAAAAATGCTGAGGATTTATGTGGATTTATTTTGTATCCTGCAACTTTATTAAAGTTGTGGATTATTTCTAATAGCTTTTTATTAGAATCTCTGGGGTTATCTAAGTATACCATCATATCATCTACAAAAAGTGATAAGTTTGGTTTCCTCATTACCTACTCTAATTCCTTAAATCTCTTTCTCGACTTTTATTGCCCAGGCTAGCATTTCTAATACAATATTGAATAGTAATGGTGATAGTGGGCAACCTTGTTTCACTCCTGATCTTACTGGGAAAGGTTCCAGTTTATTGCCAGTACATATGATGTTTCCTGATGGTTTTAAATATATGCTCCTGATTATTAAGGAATAGTCCATTTATTCCTATACTCTCAAGTGTTTTTAGTAGGAATGGATGGATTTTATCAAATTCTTTTTCTGCATCTATTGAGATGATCATATGGTTTTTTAAATTTGATTATTAATATGGTCAATTATACTAATAGTTTTCCTAATATCAAATCAGCCCTGCATTCCTGGTATAAATCCTACTTGATCACAGTGTATTATCCTGGGGATGATTTTCTGAAGTCTTTTTGCTAATATCTTATTTAAGATTTTAGCATCAATATTCATTAAGGAGATTGGTTTATAGTTTTCTTTCTCAGTTTTCAACCTATCTGGTTTAGGTATCAGTACCATGTCTGTGTCATAAAACTATTTTTCAAATAGTTTATATAACATTGGGGCTAATGGTTCTTTAAATGTTTGGTAGAATTCACATGTAAATCCATCTGGCCCTGGGGATTTTTTCTTAGGGAGTTTATTAATAACTTGTTCTATTTCTTTTTCTGAAATGGGACTATTTAAGCAATTCCTCCTTTGTTAATCTGGGAAGCTTATAATGTTGGATGTAGTTATCCATTTCACTTAGGTTGTCAAATTTATTGGCATAAAGTTGGGCAAAGTAACTCCTTTTTATTGCTCTAATTTCCTCTTCATTAATGGAAAGTTCCCCCTTTTTATTTTTAAGACTAACAATTTGATTTTCTGCTTTCTTTTTTCTGATCATATTTACCAAAGATTTATCTATTTTATTGGTTTTTACATAGAATCAACTCTCAGTTTTATTTATTAATTCAATAGTTTTTTTTTCTTTTAATATTATTAATTTCTTTTTTTAATTTTCGAATTCAAGTTTAGTATTTAATTGGGGGTTTTAAATTTGATCTTTTTCTAGCTTAAGTTGCAAGCCCAATTCATTGATCTTCTCTTTCTCTATTTTATTCAAGTAAGTCTCTAAAAATATAAAATTTCCCCTTATTACCACTTTAGCTGCATCCCATAAATTTTGGTATGATGTCTCATCGCTGTCATTATCTTGAGAGAAATTATTAATTGTGTCTACAATTTGCTGTTTAGCCCAATCATTCTTTAAGATGAGATTATTTAGTTTTCAGTTACTTTTTAGTCTATTTACCCCTAACTTTTTGTTGAATGTAGTTTTCATTGCATCATGATCTGAAAAGAAAGCATTTACTATTTCTGCCTTCCTACATTTAATTTTGAGATCTTTAAATCCTAATATATGGTCAATTTTTGTAAAGCTTCCATGAACTGCTGAGAAGAAAGTATACTCCTTTCTATCACCATTCAGTTTTCTCCAAAGATCTATTATACCTAATTTTTCTAATATTCTATTTACCTCTTGAATTTCTTTCTTATTTGTTTTGTGGCTTGATTTATCTAATTCTGAGAGTGCAAGGCTGAGATCTCCCACTATTATAGTTTTGCTCTCTATTCCTTCTTGCAACTCTCTTAACTTCTCCTTTAGGAAGTTATATGCTATAACATTTGGTGCATATATGTTTAGTATTGATATTGCTTCATTGTCTATGCTACCCTTTAGCAGGATATAGTTTCTTTCCTTATCTCTTTTAATTAGATCAATTTTTGCTTTTGCTTGATCTGAGATAAGGATGGCTGCCTCTGCTTTTTTGACTTCACCTGAAGCATAATAGTTTCTGCTCCAGCCTTTTACCTTTATTTTGTATGTATCTCCCTGCTTTAAATGTGTTTCTTGAAAACAACATATTGTAGGGTTCTGACTTTTGATCCAGTCTGCTATCTGCCTCTGCTTAATGGGAGAGTTCATCCCATTCACATTTACAGTTAAAATTACTACTTCTGTATTTCCTGACATCATAATATCCCCAGATTATGCTTCTTTTTTTTTTTCCTTGCTCCTTCGACCCTCTTCCTCAGTTTTAAACTTATGGGCCCCACTTGCATCACACAGACCTTCCTCTTTAGCATTCCTCTCTCCTCCTTTTGAATCCCTTCCCCTTTCTTGTACCTGTCCCTTATTACTCTTTTCCTTTTCCCTTTTTCTCTCCCAGTTTTTAATGAGATGAGAGAGAATTCTCTGTAAAATATGTCAATTATTTTCTCTTTGAGCCAACTCTGATGAGAGTAAGATTCACACAATGTTCCTTCCTCTCTCTTACTTCCCTCAGATATGATAGGTTTTCTTTGCCTCTTCCTGGGATGTAGTTTCCCTCTTTTTATCTCCCCTTTTCCCTTTTTCCGATACTATCCCCTTTCTATTTCTATTTCCCTTTTTTAATGTTATATCAGTAAAATCAAATTATACATGTGGACTTTATGTATATCCACACCAGAAGTATAGTTCTCAAGAGTTCCTTTTATCTTTTTTTGCTTCTCTTGGTTGCAGATCAAACTTTTTGTTTAGATCTGTTTTTTTCCTTAGAAACAAATGAAGTTCATCTGTTTCATTAAATGTCCATCTTCTTCCATGGAAGAAAATGCTTAGCTTAGCTGGGTAGTTTATTCTTGGTTGCATTCCAAGTTCTTTAGCCTTTTGGAATATCAGATTCCCTTCGATCCTTTAATGTGGATGCAGCCAGATCTTGAGTGACCCATATTGTGGCACCTCAATATTTGAATTGTTTTTTCTGGCTGCTTGTAATATTTTTTTACTTAGTCTGATAGTTCTGGAATTTGGCCACAATATTCTGTGGAGTTTTTTTTTTTTTTTTTTTTTTTTTTTTTTAGGGTCTTTTTCAGAAGGTGTTCAATGAATTCTTTCAATGCCTATTTTCCCTTCTGATTCTGTTACCTCTGGACAGTTCTCTTTGATGATTTCCTGTAAAATAGTATCTAGGCTCTTTTTTTCATCATAATTTTCTGGAAGTCCAAATAATCTTCAGATTATCTTTCCTAGATATATTTTCCAGGTCTGTTGTTTTTCTAAGTAGACATGTAATATTTCTTTCTATTTTTCTTTTTTTTTTTGGTTTTGCTTGACTGATTCTTGATGTCTCAGGGAATCATTCATTTCTATTTGTTCAGTTATGATTTTTAATGAGTTATTTTCTTCATTAGCTTTTTTTACTTCTTTTTGTATATGTCCAATTGAGTTTTTAAATGAGTTGTTTTGCTCTATGGGATTTTTTTTCCATTTCACTAATTTTTTTTAAAGTGAGTTATTTTCTTTTTCTAATTCACAAATCCTACTTTCTGTGAGTTCTTTACCTTTTCCAATTCACAAATTCTGTTTCCCTGTACTTCCTGTGAGTTTTTTACCTTTTCCAATTCACCTTTCAGGAAGCTGTTTACCTTTTCCAATTCACCTTTCAGGAAGTTGTTACTCTCTTGCATAGTTTCTCTTTCCTTTCCCCATTTTTTTTCTAGCTCTCTTTTAAGATTTTTAATAGTCTCTTCTAGGAGAGCCTTTGTATGGGGACCAACAATTGTCTGGAGACTGTCTGCTATTAGTCTCCTCAGGGTTGAAAATCTTCTCTCTTTCTGTATAAAAGTTATCAATCGTCCTTTTAATTTTTTTACTCATTTTTAAAGCCTATAGGGTCTGCTTTCAGGGCCAGGAGGTTACTCTGTAAAACAGGGATAGGTGTATGGATGGCCTGTCAACTGGCTACAAAGAGTGGCCAGGTAAGGGAGTGCTCTGGGAAATAGTTCCCCAACAGAAGTCACTCAGGTCTGCATGGCCTAGCTGCATGGGGGAGAGGGGGATGCCCTGATACAAACCCCATTGTGTGGATTAAAGACTGCCCTGAGGCAAGAGTCTGAGCAGTGAAAGTGTCACTACCCCAATCCAAAGCCGTCTCTGGGGCTGTGATATTAGCAACTGACCAGCTGAATAGCCTTGCTCGAACAAGAAGTGTCTCTGCCCCAGAAGCACAGTCGCTTTGTGGAAGTTCTGTTGCCCCAGGCTGAGCCCCCCACTGTTCAGATTAGAGGCTGCCCTGGGCTGCACCCCCTTGCTGTGTAGATCTGCAGCTGCACAGTTGTGCTGGTCTATGCTGAGTCACTTCCAGTTTGGTGGGGGGGGGTATAGTTCTGGCATTCTTAGAGTACCTTGTACCTCTGCCTCTAATCTCTCTTCTGATCCCCTGCTTTACAATCAAGGAAAAGCAGTCAGCCTATGGCAGAGTCGTTTCCACTACTCTTCTAGCCACAGAGGTTACCCCTGTCCCTGCTCTGCTCAGGACAGCAGACTTTCCTATCTCCCTGCCTGCCACTGGTCTGTTCCTGCCCCTCAGGTTAAACCTGCTCTGGCGGTCTTCCAGATTATCTTTGGCTGGTAAGTCTTTGCACCTTTAATCTTCATAAATTTCACCAGTCAAGCACTATTTTTGAGGCTAAATTCAAATATTGGTGGTGAGGGCATGAGAGAAGCTTAGAGAGTATATGCCTTCTCCATCATCTTGGTTCTACCCCAGCTATTTATAAGATCTTCAAACTTAATTTTTCTTTAAGGTTTTTTATTTTCATTAGATTGGAAGACCTATGTTTTTCCCCCACAATTTGACTTTTATGGAAATGAATAATTTCATAAGTAGCTTGTTAATTGTGGGTGGGGATAAGCCAGAGAACTAGAACTCAAAAAAAAAAAAAATTAAAACCAAATGAAATATCTATCTGCAACAAAAAACAACTCATGAGAATAGATGATTTAAGACTCATTAAGCTCCTTAAAACACATGACTAATTTTTTAAAAATCTGGTAGCTAAATTTGAAAAAATATATGTAATTAGACACTTAAAAATTTCTAAATGGAGAAGGCAAAATAAAAATAGATATATGCTACCAGTCACCTCTTGAAAGAAATTCCAAACCTAACATTCCTATAAACATCATAGACTAAACACAGTTTTCAGATCAAATTAAAAAAATAGATCAGATAGCCATAAAGAAAGATACAAATGTCACTGAATTAGTGAATAGAGCACTGGGCTTAAGTCAAAAAGAGTTGAATTCAAATGGGATCTCAAACACTAGCTGCAAAACCCTGAACAATTTATTTAGCCTATCTTTTTTCCTGTTTTCTAATTTATAAAATAGGGATAATAATAGCATTACCTTTAAGAATTATTATGATTCTGGACAAGTCACTTAACTTAGTGTTCTGAGTTATCCTCTAAAACTATAGAGAAACTACTGACTTTCTTTGCTAAATTTTTCTCACTCATGAGTTATTTTTTATCAATGAAATCATTGCTTCTCTGATTAATGACAAGGAATAGTGAAAAAACAAACAAAGAAAAATAACACACTCACCTATACACTTACATATCCACAACTATGGGACTGCTAGTTTTCTTCCAGAATGTCTTCTCAGCTAAGAGATGAAACTAACCTTTTAAGAAATAAAGGATGTTCAAAGTTAATGGCAGTTTCTTATCCAAACTTCTTTCTTTAAAGAGTTTTTTTTTTTATTACTAGATAAATGCTTTTATGTTTGTATTTATGTGAAAATGGTAGGTGATTTATGCAGCAATGACCTGCTGAGTTAGGGATATTTGCTTTTACTTAAATCAAAGTGTTTATTTTAAAAGTCTAACTTTTAAACAGATCCTTGGTTTGTGTCTCCCTTAACTAAGAAACTTGCCTTCTGAAAATGTGCTCTTTTCCTTACAGCTATATTTCTATGCCTGCTTAGGTATCTTATGAAATTTGAGAAAATAAGAAGATAGCATATACTATGGATATGTGTGTATATATATATATATATATATATATATATATATATATATATATATATATATATATATATATATATATATATATATATATATATATAATATATATATATATATGTACATATGCATATGTGAATGCATATGTGAGTTTTGATTCAGAAATACTTTCTCTCTGGAGAGAGAAAAATAGAAGTATTTCTATTTACAGAATTAAAATATTCATTTAACAAACAAAAAGCATATATGCACAGAGTACTCTTCTAGGTACTGAGAGACAAAAAAATTACTTTTAAACACAATTTGTGTTTTTATTAGAGCTTCCACTATAGTTGTGGACATAGCACCAACACAGAAAATAATCAGCACTGAAAACATAAGAAAACTTCTTAGGAACTATAAACTACATGACCAGCTTAAATTCTAATTATTTATATTTTTTGAATCTCATCTATTGTGAGGATCAAATTAAAAAATGTATATAAAGTGTTTTGCAAGCCTTAAAGTGTTATATATGGGTCAATCATTATTTTTAAGTGTTTGACTTTTCTGGTTATTTTTCGCAATGATTTATAAATTTTATGAAGACTCTTGTTCTAAGGCATAAGGTAGAATTAAGAAGTTTCATGCCACATTTCTCTGTTGTGTACAACAACAAAAAAAAGTAGGGATATTGGTTTAGCTGTGTATTCATAGGAACCAGTCAAAATGAATGCCACATTAATGATCAATATAGTGAGGAGTGGATTTTTATCAGCATATCAGAAATTGTGGTTTAAAGACAACTGTAATCTACTAAAGTTGATCTGAAAGAAAATGTCATCTGCTCTATCATTTTTCTTTCCTCACCTTTTTTTTTCTTAAACTGGTTACCTTTCTTTTCAAATTCTCATATTATACCATATCTGAATTTGTCTTTTGTTCTTTTCCTATTGCTCTATGTTTCTCAATTGTGATCATCTTTTGCCCCTCTTATAGACTGAAAGCATTAAAGGGAAGGGCTATGTCACCATATATCTTCAGCAACAATCACAGGATCTCTCACATTTTTGATTTATTGTTTCTTGTTATTTAGTCATTTTATAGTGTCCAACTCTTAACATCCTATGGGCCATATTGTTCATGTGGTTTTCTTGGTAAATATTTAATAACAAATAATACATATATATTTAAATAATATATTAAGTATATTAATAAAATAAATGTGTTAAAATAAAATATATAATAAAATCAATAAATGTTTTTGTAATTTTTCTTTTCCCCAGTGGATTAAGAAAACAGAAGATAATGTGACTTGAACTCAAGTCTTCCTGACTCCAGGCTCCATGCCTTATCCCTGAGCCATCTAAAAGTCTCTTCACATCTTAAAGCCTTTATGAGTGTGTGTGTGTGTGTGTGTGTGTGTGTGTGTGTGTGTGCGTGTGTGTGTGTGTGTGTGTGTGTATTTGTTGATAGTCTAGGCTCTTGCTTTTCAATAAGATCTGAGTAAAGGCCCATTTAAATACTCACTAACAGAGAATTTTAGTCATTCCTCATTAGGATGATGGGTAGGAGCAAGGATGATAAATATTGGATCTTTTTTTCTCCTCATGATGACAAATAGTTATTGCTCTAAATATAAAAACCCATGTTTAATATACTATTTAACATAATAATTCCTAGGAAGTGTTTCTCTTGGGGTGAAGCAATGAAATGTTGGTGAAAAAACTATGTTGTTTTTTTTTCCTTGAGCAAAAGATTAGTCTAAGTTATGCCTTTCCTCTTAGCTTTAATTATTTTATAATAGAATCTATAGGCTGGCCTATGTCAAGGTTTTATCTGGGAAATTTTTATGTGACCTAAGGTATATAGATATATAAAATAAATATACAAATCAAACATTTACAGATAAGAAATCATAATTTCATAGCTACAAGAGCCATTATGTGTCTGTAAACTAGTTTAACAAGCTAGGTTCTAGGTTATAAATTATGACCCCACTCACAATAGTATTGTTGAACAGATGCCCCAAGACCGAATTTTTGCTTAGTCCACAGAAAAAGTGCTTAATCAAAAAATCTTTAGGAGAAGAGATTCAAAAAAATAAAAGTATATATTTATGAATATGTGTGTGCCTGTATGGAAAGGGGTTATATACACATCTATACATGCATATATAAATACATACATACATACACATGTGTATGCATATACAGGGGGCATCTAAACAGCACAGTCAATAGAAAAGCTGACATCAGGAAGACATAAATTCAAAGGCAGCTTCAGACACTAGCTGTGTCACTGTGGACAGTCACTTAACCTTATTTGCCTCACTTTCCTCTTCTGTAAAGTGATCTACAGAAAGAAATAGCAAATTATTTCTTGTATCTTTGTTAAGAAAAGCCTAAATGGAGTCATGAACAGACCTACTCATCTGAAATAACTAAACAACAACAATGACAAAACCAACAATATGTGTGTATGTACACACATATATGGGTATATAAAAGAATGTATATATGCATATATACATGTACATATCTCTATACATGTATATATACAAAAATATAACATGTGTTATATATATGCACATATGTATATATGCACAGATTATTTTATGAATATTATATGATATTTTACCATAATATCCATAGGAGGCAGAAGACAAAAATTAAATGATATTCAGAGGTAGTACATTTTTGAGATTGTTTGAACTCAGATATTCCTAACTATACTTCTGATTCGCTATCTACTATAGAAGAGAGAGAGAAATATGTGTATATAATCAAGACTTTAAGTTATCATCTAAAGAAAATATTTGTCAAAATAAAACAAACAAAAAATATTTCTTTTGAAGACTTCCTCTGATAATTCATGTGTTTGGAGGTGATGCAGTTTCTAGAAGGTTATGTCTATGAAATGTAAGCAGAGGCCGAGCTAAAAAGACTCACTGTCTGGCATCCATGGACCAAACTGGATGAGTGTAATGCAAAAGGCAAAGGGGTAGAAATGAGCCAAAGGATTTTAGTCAGTCGGTATAGAGAGCAAGAATCACATTATTTTTTGGGGGGAAAAAAAGAATTATACTCCTTTTTAGACTACTATTTATATGATAATTTCATGTTGGCACTAAAAGTGAAACCTTTGTGTCAATCAATAATTAATTCCTTGAGGGCAGGGATTTCCTTTGTATTGCTTCATTTTGAAAATGCTTAGTATAATACATGGCTCATAGAAAAAAGCATAATAAATACTTATTGAATTCAGTGACCAGTGAATGGGTATACCAATACAGGAACTGAATCACATCATTAAGATTCAAGTTTCTTGAGAGTAGAAACTTTTCCCCCACTTCTTTTGCCGAGTTCTCATAAACTAAAATGATATTTTATACAATAAAAGCACTTAATAAAGATCTGCTAAATTGAATGTCGGTACTGACAATCTTCCTAAAACTGGTAACAGAAAAGAAAGGATGTTAAAACCAAATATTTAGATAGCCCAAAGATATTTCTTGATAAGGCAAATGAAGAGGTTGTTGGAACTGGTTCCATCATGCATCCAAGACAATAAGAATTGTCATTTTGAGGTCACTTGTTCTGCTTGCCCTGCTATGTATATGATTAGCCTATAAAAAAACAAAAACAAAAAACAAAAAGAGACATATTGGAGAAAATTATTGTTCATTCACAAATATCTGAAAAAGTATGTGGTATGTAAAGTTATTCCAGGAAGAAGTTGATAACACACAAGATTAAATCATCATATATTTTGATAGTTATTTTGATGCAAATATTATTACAATATAAAACACTGATAACTCCATTTTACCTTTATCTAACATTTTATTAAGTTTCAACTTCTTGGAAGTGACTTAATTTTGTCATCCATCTTAAAAGGGTATAATAAAACTACTGTTTAACCTTTTATCTGCCAAACCTCTTTACTAATAATAAGATGCATGTCTCAATTCTTATAATCCTTTCCACCCCACTCCCTCAAACTGTATAATAATTGAGTAGAAATGAACAACAAATGTTGTCCTTGACTACTGAAAGCTATGAACCCAATTTGTTTCTATAACCATATGAATTGCTATTTTAAAAAACATTTTATTTACATTGTACATGGAAACAGCAACATTATGTGATGACCACTTCTGATGGATGTGTCTCTTTTCAACAATGAGATGATTTAGGCCAGTTCCAATGGTATTGTGATGAAGAGAGACATCTGTACCAAAAAAGATGATTGTAGGGACTGAGTGTGGATCACAACATAATATTTTTGTTCATGTTGTTTGCATGCATTTTGTTTTCTTTCTAATTTTTTCGCTTTTGATCTAATTTTTCTTGTACAATATGATAATTTGGGAAATATATATAGAAGAATTGTACATGTTTAATATATACTGAATTGTTTGCTGTCTAGAGGAGGAGGGAAGGGAAAGGGAGGGGAAAATTGGAAGACAAGGTTTTGCAAGGGCAAATGTTGAAAACTATCTTTACATATATTTTTAAAGTAAAAAGTTATTGTTTAAAAATTATTAACCATATATAACTACTTAGTATCTTTTGTCCACTATAATAGTTATGGTAACCAATTAAGGAAGTGATCTTACAGATCACTATGTACCTACTTCACCTTCTCTGAGGAAACATCCTAAGGAATATATCACAGAGAACAATAGAGCTAGGATTACAACCAAGAGTCACCTACTCACTTTTAAAAAGGAAGATTTCCACCAATAGATTTCCTTATCAAAAGATCGCCTATCCCTAGACTTTCATTTCTTTTTAAAACATATCCAGACAGTTATCTTTTCACTGGTGAGTTATACCGTGACTAGGATACCATGAGGGCTGGATCTCGTAAGCTGATGAATATATTCTTAGGAAATTCTTATGACCAGGAAACAGGGAGAAATTTCCATTCAGAAGGAGATGATTAAAAACAGAATTCTTAAAATCAACACAAATTGTTCTAATATATATATAAGACTCATAACTCATCTTAAATTTGGCCTGAAAAAGGAACTTTCAGTTACTGGGAATTAAGTATTTTAGGATTGCTTTTAGAAAATCCTACACAGTTACTTTTTGATTCTGTTTGTCTAATCATGTTGCTGTGTTTTGTATTTTTATAAATCAAACAAACTTCTTCCCATGCCCTGAAAAAGCAGAAAAACTTCTCTGAGGAACTTTCAGTCTTCAAAAAGAAAGTCTTTTCAATTCTCAGATAATGAAATTGAAACTATATCCACTCATATGAAAGTGTTCCAAATCACTACTGATTAGAGAAATGCAAATTAAGACAACTCTGAGATACCACTACACACCTGTCAGATTGGCTAAGATGACAGGAACAAATAATGATGAATGTTGGAGGGGATGTGGGAAAACTGGGATACTAATACATTGTTGGTGGAGTTGTGAAAGAATCTGGCCATTTTGGAGAGCAATCTGGAACTATGCCCAAAAAGTTATCAAACTGTGCATATCCTTTGATCCAGCAGTGCTACTACTGGGCTTATATCCCAAAGAAATACTAAAGAAGGGAAAGGGACCTGTATGTGCCAAAATGTTTGTGGCAGCTCTATTCGTAGTGGCTAGAAACTGGAAGATGAATGGATTTCCATCAATTGGAGAATGGGTGGGTAAATAATGGTATATGAAGGCTATGGTATATTATTGCTCTGTAAAAAATGACCAGCAGGATGAATTCAGAAAGGCTTGGAGAGACTTGCTTGAACTTATGCTGAGTGAAATGAGCAGAACCAGAAGATCACTATACACTTCAACAACAATACTGTATGAAGAGGTATTCTGATGGAAGTGGATATCTTCAACATAAAGAAGATCCAACTCACTTCCAGCTGATCAATGATGGACAGAAACAACTACACCCAGAGAAGGAACACTGGGAATTGAATGTAAAATATTAACACTACTGTCTATCTACCCAGATTACTTATACCTTTGGAATCCAGTACTTAACATGCAACAAGAAAATTGGATTTACATACATATATTATATCTAGGTTATACTGTAACACATGTAAAATGTATGAGATTGCCTGTCATCTAGGGGAGGGAGTAGAAAATCTGAAAAAATGAATACAAGGGATAATGTTATTTAAATATTACTCATGCATATATACTGTCAAAAAATGTATAATTATAAAATCAATTTTAAAAAAAGAAAGTATTTTAATTTCTGCATTTCTAAACATAGGTTAGAGGTTATAGAGATAAAGACAAATATGAGGGAAGGTAATCATTTGTCCTCACTCTGCTATAATTTATGGCATTATAAAATAGATACTAAATTTCTTACTGAAATTGTGGCTGAAATATCTCATGAGTTCTGAAGTACCACTCTGTAGAATTTGTTTTTAGGAAAAATAATGATGAAACTTAGTGAAATAAGATTTAGCAGTTTCTTCCTTAAAGGATCAGAGAGTTTGGAATATGATATTACAGACAACAATAGAGCTAGGATTACAACCAAGAATCACCTACCAGCAAAACAGAATATAATCCTTCAGGGAAAATAGTGGATATTCAATGACACAAAGGACTTTCAAGCATTCATGATGAAAACACCAGATCTGAATAAAAAATCTGATTTTCAAAATCTTAACAAGATTTATATGCTTACATTCCTACATGGGAAGATTATACTTGTAACTCATAAGAACTTTCTCATTCTTATGACAGTTAGAAGGAATAGTTGAATACAAACTGTGTAGCTGAATATGAAGGAATAATATCTAAGAAATAAAATAAAAGCAAGGCCTAAAGAAATGTACTAGTAGAAATGGAAAGAAAGAGGTAGAGTGGTATATATTATATACTATAAAAGAGGCACAAAAAAGCTTTTCTAATAGAGAAGAAGAGGGGGAGGGGAAAAGGAGTGACAACCTTACTGTCTTCAGAAGTGACAAAAAAAGAAGAAATAACATACACACTCAATATGAGCATAGAAATTTATCTTACCTTTTCAAATAAATAGGAGGGTAAGGAGCTATGATAAGGGGGGAATGTGATTGATAGAATATAGGACATATTGGGAGAGGGGCTGATAAGAAAAACACTTTTAAGAAGGGACAAAGTGAAAGGAAAGAGAGAACAGAACAAATGGGAGAAATACAGTTAGCATTAGTAATTATGAAAATAATTTTGAAGCAAGTTTTTTTCTGATAAAGGCCTCATTTCTCAAATGTATAGGCAACTGACAAATAATTTTAAAAATGCCATTTTCCAATTGACAAATGATCAAAAATATGAATTATGTCCAAATTGTTAAACAATCATGCATATCCTTTGACCTAAAATTACCACTACTGGGCATGAATACAAAAAAGATTTTTAATAAAAAAAAATAAGAAAATATTTATAACAATTCTCTTCTCAGGACAAATAATAAGGGAAATTTAGAGGATGCCTATCAAATAAGCTGAATAAACTATAGTATGTGATTATGCTGGAATGTTATTCTTCTATAAGAAATGATGAGCAGAATACTATCAGAAAAATCTGTACAGTTCTCCATGAGCTCAAGCAAAGTGAAATGTACTATATACACAATAAAAGCAAATTTCTAGGATGATCAGCTGTGAATCACTTTGTTATTCCCAGCAATACTTTAATCCAAGACTGCTTATAAAGAAAAATTCTATCTATAACCAGAGGAAGAAATTATTGTTTCTGAATACAGACTGATGCATACTATTTTCAAACTTTTTTTTTTTTGAGAGTTTTTTTGAGGGAGAGGGGGGAAAAAGAAAAATCTATGTGTTTTTTTTCTTTACACAACATAACTTTTATGGAAATGTTTTGCATAATTTCACATGTGCTTCTCAATGAGGTGGGGTAGTAGAGAAGAAGAGAGAAAGAATCTGGAATTCAGTGGTTTGAAACAAACATTAAAAAATGATTTACATGCAGAAGGGAAAATTAAAAATATTAAAACATGATCAAGGGGGAGCTATGAAAGTTACTTGGAAATGGTGCTTGGACCTTTTATTATGTTTTACTTGAAGAGTGACACCTTTATTGTTTTAATTTAAAGAAGAAAGATGATTTCACTGATTAAAAAAAAAAAGAGAAAAATAGCTTTGCATTTTAAATTTAAGAATTATCTGTTATTAATTATTTCATGAAAATAAATATAAAGGCCAAGATTGTGGAGAGTAGATACATCTCTACCTGACCTTCTTTGATCTTCTCTCAAACCGACAGAAGATTAAGCCTCTAAACTGGTTTTGAAGTGACAGAACCCACAAATATTTGGAGTATTACACATTTCCAAAAGATGATACTTGGCAGTACGTCAGAACAGGTAAATCAGACAGGGGGACAGTCTGCAGAGCCCAGATTGCAGAATAGAGAGCCCAGGGTAAGGAGCTGGGGTGGGGATTTAGAGTGTTATGGTGTCCATACACTGAGGAATTTATTATGAGGCTCTTAGGATACTTTGTCCTAGTTGCAAACTGGTGGTTTAGCAGATTAGCATCCAAAAGCAAATACAAAAGACAAATTTTAAGCCTTTGAGCCCCAAAAGAATGGCTGCAATTTCCCAGCACCAAAGTCAGTCAGCAGAACTGGCCCCAGGGCAAATTAAGGAGACTGTCACCTATTTGCCTTAAGAGCAAACCTCAAACCTAAAAACCTAAAAAAAATGAGCAAAAAAGCAAAAAGAACTCTGACTATAGACAGCTTTTATGGAGAGAGAGAGAGAAGAACAGTCTTCACACTCTGAGGCAAATCAAATCCAAATGAAGCACCAAAGGATTATATGAGCTGGTCCTCATTTCACAACACTTTCTTGGAAAATTTCAAAAAGTATCTTAAAGAGAAGTATTTCCTTTTCCATACCCTCTTGCAATGATTTCTTTTTCTTTCCCCATTTTCTTCTACTTCTCTTTAAGAAAATTTCTTTTTTTTAAATTAATTTTATAATTAAAATTTTTTGACAGTACATATGCATGGATAATTTTTTTACAACATTATCTCTTGTATTCACTTTTCCAAATTTTCCCCTCCCTCCCTTTACTCCCTCCCCTAGATGACAGGCAATCCCATACATATTAAATGTATTACAGTATAACCTAGATACAATATATGTGTGTAAAACCAAATTTCTTGTTGCATGATAAGAATTGGATTCTGAAGGTATAAGTAACTTGGGTAGAAAGACAATAGTGCAAACATTTTACACTCAATTCCCAGTGTTCCTTCTCTGGGTGTAGCTGTTTCTGTCCATCATTGATCAACTGGAACTGAATTAGACCTTTTCTATGCTGAAGATATCTACTTCAGTCAGAATATATCTTCATACAGTATCACTGTTGAAGTGTATAGTGATCTCCTGGTTCTGCTCATTTCACTCAGCATCGGTTCATGTAAGTCTCTCCAAGCCTCTCTGTATTCATCCTTCTGGTCATTTCTTACAAAACAGTAATATGCTATAACATTCATATACCATAATTTACCCAACGATTCTCCAATTGATGGGCATCCATTCATTTTCCAGTTTGTAGCCACTACAAAAAGGGCTGCCATAAACATTTTGGCACATACAGGTCCCTTTCCCTTCTTTAGTATTTTTTGGGGATATAAGCCCAGTAGTAGCACTGCTGGATCAAAGGGTATGCACAGTATGATAACTTTTTGGGCATAGTTCCAAATCACTCTCCAGAATGGTTGGATTCTTTCTCAACTCCACCAACAATGCATCAGTGTCCCAGTTTTCCCACAGCCCCTCCAACATTCATCATTATTTGTTCCTGTCATCTTAGCCAATCTGACAGATATGTAGTGATATCTCAGAATTGTCTTAATTTGCATTTCTCTGATCAATAGTGATTTGGAACACTCTTTCATATGCGTGGAAATAGTTTCAATTTCATCATCTTAAAATTGTCTGTTCATATCCTTTGACCATTTATCAATTGGAGAATGGCTTGATTTCTTATAAATCAGGGTCAGTTCTCTATATATTTTGGAAATGAGGCCTTTATCAGAACCTTTCACTATAAAAATATTTTCCCAATTTGTTACTTCCCTTCTAATTGAAGAAAGTTTCTTTTAAAAAATGATGAAATGGGAAAACCAAATAATTCCCTACAAAATACATTTGATGAAATAGAAAAAGCACATAATTCCTTGCAAAATAGATATGACATTTAATATAAAAATCTTGTTTAAGTCAGGAATAACTTTAAGTAAAATCTAATTTGGAATACTGTTTTGTATTACTACTGTATATAACAGAACTTAATTATATAGGCAAACTAGAAGCAAAGTCACCAAAATATATTAACCATGACTTTGTGACCATTTAAAAATCCTGAAGTTGATTAGGAGTAGGAAAGAGCCAAGATGGAAAATAAAAGGTAGTGACTCACTGAACTATCCTCCAAAGCTTCAAAACATCTTTAAATAATGCTACAAACAATTCTTAGAGAATCAAAATCCAGAAAAGTATGATATTTAAAAATTTTCCAGCCAAGACTAGGATAACCCAGAATTCAATCATTTCCACATTAAAATTTGGTGATTTTGGAAAATTATATTTTGGAGGGCAAAAAAGGGTAGGATTATAATTTTAAAAAAGCTACTAATCAAAATTGAGTATACTTTTTCAAAGGGGAAATAAACATTCAATAAAATAAAAAGCATTAAGCATTCTAGATGAAAAGACAAGAGCTAAATAGAAAAGTTGGCTTTCAAATAAAAGACTCAAGAGGGGCACAAAAAATAAACTGGAAGAAGAAATCACATGATTTAATATAAACTTTATATTCTTACCTAAGAAGATGATATTTATAAATAATAGTACCTTTATCATTATTTGGGCAGATAGAAGTTAATATATATAGATAGATAGAGGGAACAGTTATGATAAGGTATGATATCTTAAAAATAAAATTAAGAGAAGAGAGGAATTTACTGGTGTTAAGGGAAAAGGAGAAATAGAAAAGAGTAAATTATCTCACAAAAAAACCCAGAAAATCTTTTAGAGTGGAAGGGAAAATTTGGGTGGTGTGTGAATCTTACTCTTATCAGAATTGGTTTAAAATGGAGTAACATATACACTAAATTGGGTATATAAATATAGCTTTTCCTACAGAAAAATAGGAGGTAAAGGGGGGTATTCAGAAGTAAAATACTTTTGAAGAGGGGTCAATTTAAAAGGGAGAGAAAAGAATATCTACGATAAGGGAAACAGGATCAAGGAAAATACAGTTAGCAATGTTAACTGAAAAGAAATTTGAAGCAACCTTCTGTGATAAAAGTTTTATTTCTCAAACATATAGACTTCAGAATCAAATTAACAAAAGTAGGAACAATTTGTCAATTGATAATGATTAAAAGATATGAAGAGTTTTAATATAACTACCAAAGCTGTGTATAACTATATGAAATTTGCTCTAACTCATTACTGATTGGAGAAATGGAAATTGAAACAGTTGTGAGGTACTAATTCATATCTATTAGATTGAATAAGAGGACAGAAAAAATGATAAATAGAAGAAGGGATGTGGGGGAAAATGAGATATGAATGCACTGTTGGTGAAGTTGTCATGTAATTCAACCATTTTGTAGAGCAATTTGAAATTATTCCCAAAGGCTATAAAATCATGAATATACCCTTTTATCTAGCAGTACCATTACTACGTCTGTATCTCAAAAAAGATAAAAAGCAAAAAGAAAAAGTACCTATAGGGACAAAAATATTTATATTAGATTTCAAAAGGAAATTGAGGAGATATACACCAATTAGGGAATGGCTGAATTAATGTTATTTGATCATGATGAAATAGTATTCTGACATAAGAAATGATGTGCAGGATGCTCTCAGAAAACCTGGAAAGACTTACACAAGATGATAAAAAGTGAAATGTATTGTGGACAAAATAACAGTTTTGTTAGGTAATCATCTGTGTATGACTTAACTACTTTCATCAATACAATGATTCAAGATACCTCTGAAGGACTTTGGTGAAAAATGTTATCCATTCCCAAAGAAAGAAATGATACATCTGAAAATAGATTGAAGCATAATTTTTAACTTTCTTTTTCTTGAGGATTTCTTTTGTCTATATTTTCTTTTGCAATATGATTAATAAGGAAATGTTTTGTAATAGTAACTTTTATAACTTGTATCTAATTGTTCACCATCTCAATGAAGGGAGTGTGAAGAGGGAGGAGAAAAAGAGAATTTGGAACTGAAAAATTTAAAATGAATGTCAAAATTATTTTTATTTTTTTATTTACATAACATATGCATGGGTGATTGTTCAACATTGACCATTGCAAAACCTTCTGTTCGAACTTTTCTCTTTCTTATCCCCACATCCTCCCCTAGATGGCAGGTAGTCCAATACATGTTAAATTTGTGAAAGTATATGTTAAATCCAATATATGTATACATATTTATACAGTTATCTTGCTGCACAAGCAAAATTGGATCTCGAAAGAAAAAAAAACCTGAGAAGGAAAACAAAAATGCAAGCAAACAATAACAGAAAGAGTGGAAATGCTATGTTGTGGTCCACACTCATTTCCATAGTTCTCTCTCTCTGGATGTAGCTGACTCTCTCTTCATTATGAAACAATTAGAACTGGTTTGAATCATCTAATTGTGGAAGAGAACCACATCCATCAGAATTGATCATCATATAATTTTGTTGTTGCCATGTATAAATGATTTCCTGGTTCTGCTCATTTCACTTAGCATTAGTTCATATAAGTCTCTCCAGACCTCTCTGAAATCATCCTGCTGGTTATTTCTTACAGAAAAATAATATTCCATAACATTCATATATCACAATTTATTCAGCCATTCTCCAATTGATGGGCATAAATTCAGTTTGCAGTTTCTAGCCACTACAGAAAGGTCTGCCACAAACATTTATGCAGTTATGGGCCCTTTTACCTTCTTTAATATCTCTGAAATACAAGCCCAGTAGAAATACTGCTGAATCAAAGGATATGCACAGTTTGATAACTTTTTGGGCATAGTTCCAAATTGCTCTCCAGAATGGTTAGATTCATGCACAATTTCACAGATAAAGTATCAGTATCCAAGTATTCCCACATCACTTCCAACATTCGTCATTATCTTTTACTGTATTTTAGTCAATCTGAAAGGTAGATAGTAGTTTCTCAAAGTTATCGTAATCTGCATTTCTCTGATTAATTATGATTTGGAGCACCTTTTCATATGACTAGAATAGTTTCAATTTCTTCATCTGAAAAGTGTCTGTTCATATCTTTTGACCATTTATCAATTGGAGAATGGCTTGATTTCTTATAAATTTGAGTCAATTCTCTATATAATTTGGAAATGAGGCCTTTATCAGAACCTTTAAATATAAAAATGTTTTCCCAATTTATTGCTTTCCTTCTAATCTTGTTTTCATTAATTATATTTGTTCAAAAACTTTTTAACTTAATATAATCAAAATTATCTATTTTGTGATCAATAAAGAACTCTGGTTCTTCTTTGGTCACAAATTCTTTCCTCCTCCACAGTTCAGACTTGTAATGGTAAACTATCTTATATTCTTCAAATTTATTTATAATCTCATCCTTTATGTCTAGATCATGAATCTATTTTGACCTTATCTTGGTATATACTATTAAGTGTGGGTCAATGCCTAGTTTCTACCATACTAGTTTCCAATTTTCCCAGCACTTTTTGTCAAATAGTGAATTCTTATCCCAAAAGCTGGAGTCTTTGGTTTTGTTAATCACTAGATTGCCATAGTTATTGACTATTTTGTCCTGTGAGCCTAAACAATTCCTCTGATCAGCTAGTCTTATTTCTTAGCAAGTACCAAATATTTTTGATAAATGCTGCTTTATAATGTAGTTTTAGATCTGGTACAGATAAGCCATCTTCATTTGATTTTTTTTTCATTAGTTCCTTTGAAATTCTAGACTTTTTGTTTTTCTAGATGAATTTTGTTGTTATTTTTTCTAGCTCAGTAAAATAGTTTCTTGAGAGTGTGATTGGTATAGTATTAAATAAATAGATTAGTTTAGGTAGCATTGTCATTATATTCACTAAACCTATCCAAGAGCACTTCATATTTTTCCAGTTGTTTAGTTCTGACTATTTGTGTGGAAAGTATTTTGTAGTTTTGCTCATATAGTTCCTGACTTCCCTTGACATACAGATTTCCAAATATTTTATACTATTAACAGTTATTTTAAATGGAATTTCTCTTTGTATCTCTTGCTGTTGGATTTTGTTAGTGATGTATAAAAATGATGATGATTTTATGTGGATTTATTTTGTATCTTTCAACTTTGGTGAGTTTTAGACTATTTCTCATAGCTTTTAAGTAGATTTTCTTGGGTTCTCTAAGTATACCATCATATCATCTGCAAAGAGTTATAATTTGGTTTCCTTATTACTTACTCTAATTCCTTTAGTCTCTTTTTCATTTCTTATTGACAAAGCTAGGATTTTGAATAGTAATGGTGATAGTGGGCTATTTCACGCCTGATCTTATTGGTAATGGTTCCAGTTTATCCCCATTACATATGATGCTTACTGATGGTTTTAAATAGATGCTCCTGACTATTTTAAGGAAAAGTCCATTTACTCCTATATTCTCTAGTGTTCTTAATAGGAATGGGTGTTGGATTTTATCAAATGTATTTTTTCATCTATTGAGATAATCATATGGTTTTTGTTAATTTGGTTATTGATATAGTCAATTATGCTAATAGTTTTCCTAACATTGAACCAGTCCTGCATAACTAGTATAAATCCTATTTGGTCATGGTGTATCATCCTGGAGATGATTTTCTGTAGATTTTTTGCTAAGATTTTATTTAAGATTTTTGAATTGGTATTCATTAGGGAGATTGGTCTATAATTTTCTTTCTCTGTTTTCAACTTACCCAGTTTAGGTATCAGTACCATGTTTGTGTCATAAAAAGAATTTGGTAGGACTCCATTCCCTATTTTTTCAAATAGCTTATATAACATTGGAATTGATTGTTCTTTAAATATTTTGTAAAATTAGCATGTAAATCCATCTGGTCCTGGGGATTTTTTTTAGAGAGTTGATTAATAACTTGTTCTATTTTTTTTTCTAAAATGGGACTATTTATTCAATTTACCTCTTCCTCTGTTAATTTGGACAAACTATATTTTTGAAGGTATTCATCCATTTCATTTAAGTTATCGAATTTATTGGCACAAAGTTGGGCAAAGTAACTCCTGATTATTGCTCTAATTTCCTCTTCATTAGTGGAAAGTGCTCCCTTTTCATTTTTAAGACAAACAATTTGATATTCCTCTTTCCTTTTTCTAATCAAATTTACCAAAGGTTTATCTATTTTGTTGTTTTTTTTCATAAAACCAAATCTCAGTTTTATTTATTAATTCAATATTTTTTACTTTAAATTTTATTAATCCCTCCTTTTATTTTTAGAATTTCAAGTTCAGTATTTGACTGGAGGGTTTAATTTGTTCTTTTTCTAGCTTTTTTAGTTGCAAGCCCAATTCATTGATCTTCTCTTTCTCTATTTTATGCAAGTAAGCCTTTAGAGATATTACATTTCCCCTTAATACCATTTTAGCTGCACCCCAGAAATTTTGGTATGTTGTCTCATTATTATCATTCTCTTGGATGAAATTATTAATTGCATTTATGATTTGCTGTATCACCCATTCATTCTTTAGGTTGAGATTATTTAGTTTCCAATTTCTTTTTGGTCTATTTTCCCTTGGCTTTTTATTTAATGTAGTTTTTATTGCATTGTGATCTGAAAAAATGCATTTATTATTTCTGCCTTTCTGCATTTGAATTTGAGGTCTTTATGTCCTAATATATGGTCAATTTTTATATAGGTCCCATGAACTGCTGAGAAGAAAGTGTACTTCTTTCTGTCTCCATTCAATTTTCTCCAAAGATCTGTCATATCCAGTTTTTCTAGTATTTTATTTACCTCTTTAACTTCTTTCTTATTTATTTTATGGTTTGATTTATCTAGTTCTGAGAGTGCAAGTTTGAGATCTCCCCCATAGTTTTGCTTTCTATTTCTTCTTGCAGCTCTCTAACTTCTCCTTTAAGAATTTAGATTCTATTCCACTTGGTGCATATATGTTTAATATTGATATTGCTTCATTATCTATGGTACCCTTTTAGCAAAGTATAGTGCCTCTCTTTATGTCTTTTAATTAGATCAATTGATCTGAGATGAGGATAGCTACCCCTGATTTTTTTACTTCACCTGAAGCATAATAGATTCTGCTCGAGCCTTTTACTTTTACTCTGTATGTATCACTCTTCTTTAAATGTGTTTCTTACAACCAACATATTATATGATCCTGTCTTTTAATCTGTCTGCTATCCACTTCTGCTTTATGGGGGAGTTTACCCTATTCACATTTATGGTTAAAATTACTAATTCTGTATTACTTGCCATCTTGTTAAGCCCTGTTTTTGCTTTGCTCCTTTCCTTCCTCCTTACCCCCCTCCCTAGTATTAAACTTGTGAGCATCACTTGCCTCTTACACTCCCTCCCTTTTTATGATCCCTCCCCCCAACCTTAGAGTTCCTCCCCTTTTCTTACCCCTTTTCCTCACAATTTCTGTAATCCCTTCTGTTTAGCTTCCTCCTTCCCTTTTCACTTTTCCCCTCCTACTTTTCAATGAGGTAGGAGAAGTTTCTCTGTAAAACGAATATGTCTATTTTTTTTTTTTGCTTTAAAGCCAATTCTGATGAGAGTAAGATACACACTATGTTCATTCCCCTTCCTTCTTTGCCTCAGATTTAATAGGTTTCCTTTGCCTCTCTGTGAGATGTAGTACCCCCATTTTGCCCTTTTTCAGGTACAATTTCCTTTCCACCTGTAGTTTCTTTTTTATATTATAAGTGTAAAACTAAATTATACATGTGTTCTTTATGTATATTTGTAACAGAAATATAATTCCCAAGATTTCTTTTTATCTTTTTGTGTTTCTCTTGAATCCTATATTTGGAGATCAAACTTTTTGTTAAGTTCTGGTTTTTTCATCAGAAATAGATGAAATTCACCTATTTCATTGAATGTCCATCTTCTTCCCTGGGGAAAAAATGTTCATTTTGGATGGCTAAGTTATTATTGGCTACATACCAAGTTTGTTAGCTTTTCCGGAATATCAGATTCTAGGCCCTTCCATCCTTTAATGTGGAAGCTGCTAGTTCCTAAGTAATGCTTATTGTGGCTCCTCTGTATTTGAATTTTTTTTTCTAACTGCTTGTGTATTTTTTTCCTTGGTCTGATAGTTCTGGAATTTAGTCAAAATATGAAATTATCTTCTGCTGGTAATTCGCTGCACTCCCAATATTCATGGATTGTACCAGTCCAGCACTATTTCAGAGGCTGAATTTCATAATTAGTGTAAGGATAGAAGGAGAGCTCAGAAAGAAGCATGTGTCCTCTCTGCCATCTTGGCTCCCCCTTGTACCAAGTTTTTAAAGGAAAAACTCAGTGACATAAAAATTAATTTTATAGATGATTTGGGATATAATTGGGAAATAAAAGTTATAGAAATTAAGGGAAAATAAGAGAAGTATTGAATTAAAATAGAAAAACAGGAAGTTTTAAAGGTCTTTGGTAAAGAAAGAGAAAGCCTAAATGAGTAGGGATCAAAAGAAATGGGTAAAATTTATGAAAATTTTAGTTAATTTGCACTGACAATATAAATAGAAAACCTGAAATTAAAGGATTTAGAGATTTGGAATAGAGAGGTTTGAAGAATGGCTTTGATTTCATTTAGAAAATGAGAAAATAAACTTTATTTGGGTATTCTTTATGATACAAAAAAATAGAAGTATATTTGTATCATGGAATTATCTAAGTGTTATAATGATACTCTGCTTTGAGAGACCACTCAGGGAGTATGGTCCAATGCTTAAGGTATATCCTGGGCTTCAAAACAGGAGAATAAGAATGGAAGATAAGCCATGTGGAATATATCCCCCAGACCTGCAAGGCTTCTCATGGTTAGAACTGCAGAGAATAGCAGATGTCAAAATTATCTTATTTAAATATCCAGGAGGAATAGCAAAGGGATTAATTTGACTTTTTGGATGACTTTAAAGGAACCCAAAGCAGTATATAAATTTTAGTACATGTAAGCATTCTGTATTGCTCTTGAATTCAGTCAGCATAAAATGTCAAAAGTGAAAAAATGAATGCTTTTGTTCTATGTCAGTTATTTTGGAAATGTATTCAACTGAATTGATGCTATCACAATGGTAATAAATTTTATTTCATGTTTTCATACATTATATCATGTATATTATGGTGTTTCTAATTTTTTTCTTTTATTGTGAAACTTGGGAAATTGTGCTTGAAATGCTATTAGAAAAATAATTTTCCTCTTAATATGAAAGCTATTAATGTATTAAGCTGTTAAAAGAATGTGGTCAAAATGTTTGAGAACTGTAAATATTTAATAGGATATATTTTCTTTGAAGTAGATAGTAATAATTTACTGTTAGCAGAAAAAGTACAAAGTACTCTCAAGTTATCGTCATCTGTGAGATTCCTAGGCACTTTCTACTTGGACTGGGTGATAAGAGCTGGTTAGACCTGCTAACCACATGTTGAAGGATAAAAAGACAAGACCAATTCCAGTCTAAAAAATGAAAGAAAAGAAAACAACTTAAAGTTTTATTAGACTCAAGAGTAAATTATCTGATAAATTATTTGACTCTAACTTATAAAAATCATGAAATTATACCTGTTAAAAAATAGTCTGTATTGCAATTATATCTTTGAGACAATCATCATGGGTTCGCTGTATGTATAAAATTCTGGAATGTGGTTCTTGGAGCCAAGATGGCAGAGTAAGCAACACATTTTCATAATTCTCCCATATTTAATGCCTTAAAACCATAAAATAGTGTTCTCCAAACAATAGAACCAATAATGAGTGGGCTGAAACTATCTTTTAACCCAAGAAATTTAGAAGATCATCAATAAAGGTATGTCTCACTCAGATGAAAATGTACTTCAGAACAGTAAGCTCAGCAAGCCAGCAACAAGCCCTACCTTAGCAAACCAGTGAGTAATCCTAAGACCCAGCATAGTGAAGCAGGCAAAAAACAAGTATCCCCCACCCCATCACACATATGCTTGCCTCAGCATAGACCTGGGCAAACAGCAATTCTAGATATCTCTGGGCAAACAGATAGATTCCAATGGCCAGATTGCCATGTGTTTCATTATAGCCCTGGGGAAATGCAGAACTACTCCACTGGTCATAGCATATGCCAGACACCAGCACTAGGACCTCAACTTGCAGACTTCTTAGACCTCCAGGGAATAACCATTCCCTATCTTACCTACTCAGTGCAGTACTAAAAATTAATCTCAGAATAACATCATACTTACCATAGAAAGTTATCATGCTGGCAAAAAGCTAAAGATACATACTCAGAAGAGAATAACACTGTCAAAACACCTATGGGCAAAATCCCACAGCAAAAGGGGAAGTGGTCTCAAGTCCCAAAATAATTCATGGAAAAATTCAAAAGGAAACTTTAGAATCCTATAAGAGAGGTAGAAGAAAAATTGAAGAAAAAATGAGAGTGATGCAAGCAAATTATGGGGAGAAAGTTAACAATTTTAGAAAAAGAAAGTGATTGCTTAAAAATAGAATTGACCAGATGGAAAAGAAGAGTCAAAATCCACTGAAGAAAATGACTCCTTAGAAAGTACACTTGGTCAAGTGAAAAAGGATCAGATACAAAAAGTATCTGAAGAAAACAACTCTTTAAAATTTAGAACTTGTCAAATGGAAGCTAATGACTATAAGACTCAAGCAAAAAAAATTCAAAAGAATGAAAAAATAAGAAAAATGTAAAATACCTTGTGGGGAAAAACAAAACAATTGATATAGAAAATATATTCAGCAGAGACAGTATCAAAATCATTAGTTTACCTGAAAGCCTTAATCAAAAGGAAGCCTTTTAGAGTATCTCTCAAGAAATTCTCAAGAAAACTATACTGATATTCTGGAATCAAAGAGCAAAATAGGTATCAAAATAATTCACCTATCAGCTCAAGAAAGAGTTTTTAAAAAATAAACTCCAAGGAACATTATAGTTATATTTCTGGATTATCAGGTCAAGAAAAATACCAAAAATGGCCAGAAAGAGACAATTCAAATAATGGGAAGCCCAAATCATGATTACACAGGATTTAGCAGCTGCCATATTAGCAATTGGAGGTCTTGGAACATGAAATTCATGAAGGCAAAAGAGCTAGGCCTATAATCAAAAATCTCTTACCTGGTGAAATTAAACATAATACTTCATGGAAACAAATGGTTATTCAATAAAATAGAAGGGTTTAAAACATTCATATAGAGAAGACCAGAAATAAATAAACCAAAAAAAATTACTTCTAACATGAAGACCCAAGAAAAGCCTTAGAACAAAAAGGAAAAGAAAAGACAAGATATTCAAGGGAGCTGAACTTTGAACATCTTTACATGGGAAGAAGATCCTTATAATTATTAAAAATTGTATCATTCATAGTAATACTAGAATGAATACATGTAGACAGAGAATATGGATAGAAGGTGAATTGGAAGCAATGACATAAAATAATTAAGGCATGATAAAGAGGAGAACACTGGATATATAAGGATGGGAGAAGAATGGGGTAAATTATTTAACACAAAGAAACATGAACAATCTATTATAGTGAAGGGAAAATGAAAGGATGAGTAATGGGCATCACTTGAACCTTACTCTCAAATAGAATATTCTCAGTATTGGCTCAAAAATATTCACAATCAAATGAATATAGAAATCTATCTTATCCGATAGCACAATAGGAGGGGAGGAGATTAAATAAATGGGTGTTGAGGTAGGGGGTAAGATGGAGAGTGACAGAGAGAGGTCAACTCAAGAAAGGCAGTAGACAGAAGCAAAATACTGTTGATGAAGGAAATGGTGAAAGAAGAGAGGACAAACAAGAGGAAAAATAGGATGAAGAAAAATACACAGTTAATTTATAACTATGAATATGAATGCAAAGAACACTCCCCAAAATGTGAATAGATAGCAGAATGGATTAAAAAAAACAACAGGATCCTATTGTATATGCTTACAAGAGACACATTTGAAGGAGAGTGAAACACAGTAAGCAAGCAAGGGTTGAAGCAGAATCTATTGTGCTTCAAGTGAAGAAATAAAAAAGCAGAGGTAAAAATTCTGTTCTCAGGCAAAGCAAAAACAGTAATCTACTTAAAAACAATTAGGGAGGAAACTATAGCTTGCTAAAAGGAATCATAAACAATGAATAGTGTATATATGAACCAAGTGATATAGCATCCAAACTCTATATGCTTGTAACCAACAAGAGATGGAGAGAATTGTGAAATGTCAAATAGCTAATTTTGATCATATTAAATTAAAGCTTTTGCACAAACAAAACCAGTGCAACCAAGATTAAAAGGAAAGCAGAAAACTGGGAAGCAATCTTTATAATAAGTGTCTCTGATAAAGACCTCATTTCTCAAATATATTTCTCTACCATTGTGAATTGTTTGGAAGGACAGTACTGTAGGAAAGTATGGTGGTATGGAAGATTGGTGGCTCTCATGCAAATCTAAATGTAAAATTCCTTTTGGTGGAAGTCCCAAATACTTAGTGTTATTCTACAAGTTTGGAGCTCTTCATAGTCCCCAAAGGTGATAAAGGACTCATTAGAGAAATAGCAATTATAAGTCAGTAGCAATTCCAAACTTGATTCCTATCTGAAAGTTGTCAACACTATGACAAAGGGGCACCTCAAATGTTGATCTAGTATTTAAAAAACCTAAAGGAAGATGTTCAACACAGTGGGTAGCTCCTTTCTCTTTCAGAAAACATTAACATGAATCATATACTATTAAAAGAAGATTCATAGCAAGTAATCTATATAGATGAATGTAGTAACTCTCATAATGAATCATAAATCTATTTAAATTGATCACTTGATTAATCAACAAGCATTTATTAAGCGCCTACTATATCCCAGACATTGTGTCAAGTGCTAGTGATTGAAAGACAAAAACATAACAATCCCTTCCCATTATATTCTATGGGGAGGGAGTTGAAGAAAGAATGAGCCACACTACATTTGAAAATCTCAGAAATCTGGGATTCTTTCAAAGAAGAAGTAGCTCCGTAAGTCACGACCTTATTGTGACACAGTTAAATAATCATTCAGTTTCCAATAAAAACAGCAATGACTGTCATTAACTTGGTTAATGTGACTTATCCAGGCTGACCTGCTGGTAACATATTTGTGGTCCATTACTGGGCTCCTATGAAACTTTTCTACTTTAGTAGGACCTACCAAAACTTTATGGTTTACTGGCGTAGACTTTGAGAGCAATAAGTCACTTTCAAATCATGATGAGTTATCTGAAGGATTTTAGCTAAGTCCTTTGCCATTTTCATTTGAACCAAGATATATAGTGTAAATCATTTATAATGCATTTTTTTCCTGGAGGTAACTATGTGGCAGAGTTGACAGAACACTGTGTCTTGAGCATGAAGAAGATAGAAGTTCAAATCTCAACCCAGATACTTATTAGATATATGATATTGAACAAATAACTTAACCTCTATATGCCTTTGTTCCCTGAATTGTAAAATGAGGATAATAATAATACCCACTACAAAGGGTATTGAGAGATAAAATTTGTAAAGTAGTTAATATAATGCTTAGCATATAGTAGGTGCTGTATAAATGTCAACTGTTATTACTAATATTTCACCACACGCCTAAGAAATAGGCAGTGTATTTTATAGATGAGTAAATTGAAAGTCGCAGAAGACAGGTGTGGAGCTGATCTTAAGCAAAATGGAAAACAGGCCAAGTTTTTATTTTGTATTGTCATTCTCCTTTTGTGTCTTTTCCTCCATGTTTCATGGTTCCATTATCCACTTCCCTTTTTTTAGAGTTCCATTTCTTTGTGTTTGTTTTTCCTTTTTCTCATTACACATTTGCTTTCAGTAAAGCCTTTTATATCAGTCATTTATTTCTTAATATTTGAATTCTGTGTTCCTTTATCCCAGAATTACTTGTATTGCCAACCTTATTTCTAATGGGAGATTAAAAGTTTTTGTTTCATGATAAAATGAGGAAATTGGTAAGAAATTCTGGGGGGATTAGGAGGATTCATTTTTAGTTTAGCACTTTACATGAGTATAAAGAGATCTTTGGCGAAATGGAGTGCATAAGGTCAGATTTCCCAGCACTATTTCTTTAAGTATGGCTCTCCAATGTTATCTAGTCTTCCTTCCTTCCTTCCTTCCTTCCTTCCTTCCTTCCTTCCTTCCTTCCTTCCTTCCTTCCTTCCTTCCTTCCTTCCTTCCTTCCTTCCTTCCTTCCTTCCTTCCTTCCTTCCTTCCTTCCTTCCTTCATTTCCTTTAGCAAACAGTGGATGATAACCTGGAAAACTGGCATAGGAACAGATAATGAAAAGGTTTGTGAATCAAGGTATAGTATATACTTTAGCCTATAGTTATGGATAAATATTGACAAGTTTTTCTGTTCATTGAATAAGTTGGTTTTGGCCCCAAATGCAAATATACATAAAACACAGAATAAGTACAGATAGACCTACTTGATAAGAACTCAGGTGTTGAATATGCTCTACAATCTTAAGTAAACCATTGATTAAGATATTAGCCTCTTCACTCAATGGTGTTTCAATGGCCAATTACTATAGTATATATTAGTGACCTTTTTGAGTGAAATGGGAAACTGAGGACTTCTCAGAATAATCACTTGATAATTCCACATTTAGCACTAACGGTCTGTTAATCATTAGGCTCTGGGAAGAACAAAGACTTTCCAACAGAGAACATTTAAGAGATAACTGCTTAGAGAAGAATCTAACTATTTAATGGCCTGGATATATTCCAGAAGTGTACAAAACTGGCTAATCTCTATTTGTTGATTGAGGAAGCCTGTGGTAAACTAGGTCTCCTTGATTATTGTAGCATAATGGATTGCTTACCTCTAAATAAATATTCTTATTGTGAGGTTTCTCATAAAATTATTATCTAAAGTAGGTTGAACCTATAACCTGAATTTCATTTATGAAGATCTGATGGGTTTGGAAAATGAAATTCTTTATACAAACCTTATAATAGAATGCTCATACTACCTCAAAGTAAACATTTGTAAACCTTGTAAGGTTTATCACCATAAATCCATAAATTTAGCAAACACACCTGCAAACATTTGTAAACCTTGTGAAATTGACCACCGTAAACTCGGGTAAAATATCTGCAATAAGCCAACTATATCAGCTTGTCTAGAATTTAACAAACCTGTGCTATTTCCATCTAAACAGGCAGTGAAAATTAACCAGATGAGGGGAGGAGGGGGTCATGGATTCTTGTGGGTTTTGACTATATAATCACCTTTAATTTCTGTGACCATGACTTCCTCCCTCTGGGACTTCAGTGAGAGGACCATCCGTTTCTCATGAGATCCTAATAAAACTTCTATTCTTCACTTTGAGATATCTGTAAGTATTTTTGAATTGGGGTTTGCCATACCACAGATTCTGAAATCTCAGAATTTTGAAGTCACCTTGTAAATGTTTTTGAGCTTGGAAGAAACCTTAAAATCTTTATTCATAACAATCAATTGATGGATTTAGCCTTAAAAAGAAACATGTTGCTCAGTCAAAAATAACTGACCCATTGATTACCTTACAAGAGAGTAGTTTCATAACTGATTAGTCCATATAGAAGATGCTATATCATTTCTTTTGAAAAGAAGTAAAAGTTTGTCTAGTAGATTGTGATAAAGGGAATTGAAATGGGAGCCAAGTTAGCAAACATTCTGATGACTTGGAAATTTCAGTGAATTAATTTGTTCTTTTAATAATAAAAAGTGCCAAATAGAGAGGATTTCTTTAGTGTTAAGAATAGTTCTGGAAAAAAGAAAAGCAAAACAATGACAGTAATAAATTAAAAAAAGAAACGAAAGCAATGAAAGATAAAATAAACTGGAATAGGAAAGTAGACATATCATTTATTCACTCATTGACCAATTATTATTCATAGAGCCAATGGTTATAGGTTTTTAAAGTAAATAAAATTTATCCAATAAGGACAATAGGTTATATTTATGTGGCATTTTTTGACTGCAAAGCAATTCAATTCAGCAAATAGTCCTTAAACACTTAATCTGCAAAATGTTGGAGCATATACATAGTTTAAGACACTGACTCTATCCTCATGGAACTGTCATTCTAGAAGACAAGAAGTCCTACATAGTTAAATAAAATATGCAATTCTATAAGTATAATACAAAGTACTATTTGAGATTCAAGAAAAAACAATCATTACAGATAGGAGACTAGATAAAATTGTAATTTAATTTGAAAATCATTTGGTATCTGTGATCTGTAAAACCTCCAAGATACAAAGCCCCAAATTAAATGCAAAAAGTTTATATTCTTCTAGGGAATGCAACCAATTCACAGAAGAATGAAATTACAAAAGACCATATAAAGTTGAATTGGACTTTAAAAAGATAGATGGGAAAGAATTTTGTAACATAAATACTGAAATTATTTGTAATCTCCATTATGTAAACAGTAATCCTGAAGGTTGAAAAGAAGCAATCTGTTTTTTAATAGCTTTTTTAGTTTTCCAAATACATGCAAAGATAGTTTTCAACATTTACCTTGGCAAAACCTTATGTTGCAAATTTTTTCTCCTTCCCTTTCCTCCTCCCCATTCCCCTAGACAGCAAGCAATCCAATATAGGTTAAACACGTGCAATTCAAGAAAAGATATGTTTTTAATCCTACCACCTTGGCTGGGTACAAGAGGAGAAGAACATTTTACAATGAAACTTTTTTAGTACTTTAAATATTTAAATAACTATGATAGGCCTACTTAATTGGAAATTAGTTCCATGGAAAAGAATGGTAAACAGTCATTCTGATGTATTACATGGCATATTAAGAGCAAATAAAAAAAGATGAGGTTCAAATCCATGCCTCTAACCACAAATCCAGTACTTTTTAAAAATTAGAATCATAGGATCTAAGTTCAGATCTTGGTTGATCTTGATTCTGATTTTACCTCTGGGACACCATTGAATAATTTAACTGTACCTGAGAGGGTTGAATTAGATAAAATTTGAGGTTTATATTTGTTCAAAAGTCTATGATCTAAATTATTTATGCACATTAATATGTTATTTCTTTAATTGTATGATTGTTAGTGCTTCTTCCAATATCTCATGACATGAAGGTGACCTTGTATTTTCAGAGATTATATCAGCAAAGTACTTTGCTATCTCAATATGGCTATCAATTTGTTCCTGCTTCTGACTATCTAACAAGGCATGGAAAAACTGCAACTTTATGACTAAGAGTCATAAACCCATTAAAAAAAATCATGAGTCCTTAAAATATTGAAACATATATGCAGATAACCTTGCCTCTTCAACTCAGATTATGTGTGTATATGTATATGTATGTGTATATATTTATATAAATAATTTTACACATATGAAAACATAGATAAATATATGTGCATATGCTCATGTAAGCAATATACACACATATGTATCCTGTAAGGGATGAAGCCAAATCAGTCTTTAAAACCACATGCCACATGATAGCTAACATTCATATCATGCTTTAAAGTTTGGAAAGTACTTTTACAAATACTTCATCTGATCTCCACAACACCTTGGGTTGCTTGAGGTACTATTATTAACCCATTTAACAGATGAGAAAATTTAAGCAGGAAAATATTCAGGACCAGACAACTGATACATGTCTGTTTCAATTCAGGATACAGTGCTCTATCCATTGCAGACATGATGTTCCCTTCATTATTCCCTGCCACTATAAGTTTTCTAAATTCCCCCATTTCATCTAGTAGATACTTCCTGACACCAAAACTTTTTAGCATAAGAGAAGAAAGAAATGATGAAATCATCTACAAAAGCCTCAAACTTTATTTCAAAAGGGTATGGATAGAGAGTGCAAATTTGGAAGAAATTGAAAAACATAAAAGTAGTATGTGAGTCTATACTAAATTAATTAGTTAATTCAGCAAAGACATGTTAACTACTTTTAGTATGTAGGACATTGAATTCAGTTCCAGGGGATATTCAAAATTTAGATGATTCTTATTTCCTACTCTTGCATAGTTTATGGTTTATGGATGCAAAGACACATACACGACACATATGCACACAGACACACATACATGCACACATGCATACATACACAATATAAATATATTAGAGAACTACAAAACAAATTACTATAGGAGGTCTGAAGGGTAAATGCTGTTACCAACTAGTGGGCTCAGATAAGACTATATTTGAGAGCTATTATAATAAAGACATACGGAATAATAATAAAAAATCACCTCATTCTTAAAAGTTTGAAGAACTATTTTACATGAATAAATTATTCGCATATTCCTTCCAATTTTTTTTTTACCCATGTTCACAATTCCTGAAAAAGAATATGCATGGTCTCTATTGCATTCCCTATGAAGGGGTTCCATACCCCCCTCTATAATCCTTCTTGAAATCCTCCCCTTCTGCCATTGCCCAGCTCATGTACCACTTCCTTCAAGAAATGTCCCTGCTCACTCTACCTTGAAATATGGCTAAAAGTGATATTTTACTTTCTAACTTTTCTTGCTTTTTTGTTCAAAATTCAGAACACCATTAAAATGATACTTGGTGAATATCTAGAAAGTGAAGTAGTAATTATAAATAGCCATTATGTCTTCATAAATAACAAATTATGACATATTAGACATTTCCTGTCTAGATAAGGTTTCTGAAATAGGAATATAATGGCAATGTTGTGAAATGTTTACCTAGATTTTAGTGATGTTTTTGATCAAATATCTTATCATACTTTTATGGAAAAGAATTGCAGACGATAATATAGTTAGATAGATTCATAAGTGGTTGGATATATGAAATCAAAGAAAAATTATTAATGTTTCATCATCAACTTAGGGGTGTCTTCCATAAGTAGTCCATTGATTTGTGTTTCGTTCTATGCTGTTTAATGATTTTTATCAGTGATTTTGATAAACCCATCATGGGAATGCCTATCATATTTATAGATGACACAAAACTGGAAAAGTTATCTTAGATGCTAGATGGCAATTAAAATAAATTAGAGAATTAGAAAGAGTATAACAAGACTAAATCCAAAGGAATAAATGTAAAGTCTTACACTTGGGTATAAAAATAAATCAACTTCATAAATTAGGAGAGTCATGTTCATATAACAGTTTTCCCAGAAAAGATCTAAAGACATTACTGTATTGTAAACTTATAATTAATCAGTAACATGAGATGTCAAGTGAAAAAAAAAAAAAAAAGCTAATGTGATCTTGGACTGAACTAAAAGTAGTATGGCTTCCAGGAATAAGTAGGTGAGGATGAAAATTTATGTATACTAATTTAAAAAAAGACATTGATAAGTTAAAGATTATCCAGAGGAAGGCAATCAGGATAGTGAAAGATTGAATCTGTCAAATGAAAGTATCATTTAAAGGAACTGAGGATACTTAATATGGAGAAGAAAAGATATACTAGAGACATGATAGTATTTTTTTTTCATCTATTTGAAGGGCTAACACAGGAGGAAAGGATTAGGTATGGTTTATTTGGCTCCACAGGGAAAAACCACATCAGTTAAACTTTCCAAGCATTAAAGCTGTTCATAAATGAAAATATTTTGCACTGAGAATTCATGGTAGTAATGGTGGGTTTTTTCTTTCTTGTGGATTATATGAGAGTGAGTTCCTTTTAGGCAAATTTGTCCCTGAGGTTTCATTCATCTCTCAAAGATTCTAATTCTGTGATTGCACATGATTTTAAGCTGTTTCATTTAAATCTGTAATAGAAGTAATATGATTTTGTTGATTTAAAAAAATCAGCATTAGAGTCAGGAAGACCTAGCATCAGATTCCACTTTTAACAAATATTAGATGTCTGACTTGTTGCAAATTGTTTAATCTGTCATTGGTCCAAGCAACTACTAAGACTTCAAGCTGTAAATATCATGCTGTTATATGAAACCATAAATTGAGAGTCTACCTACCAAGACACCAAAAATTAATTCTGTGAATAGAAGTATAAAACACAATTTGTGGAAATAAATATTTAATTAAGTGGAGAAATATTCACTCTTTATAGACAGACTAAGTAAAAACAAAATGACAGAAATTGCTAGAAAACTGCAAAATCTGGTACAAAATGGATATATACCAACATTTTACAATGCACATTGAGATAAATTTCAAAAGGATATTTGACTTAGACATAAACTGTGATACTTTAAACAAATGAGGGGAGAAAGGAAAACAATCTTTCAGATTCGTAGATGGGGAAGTGTTTGTGTAGATAGAGGGGATTATAGAAGATAAAAACAAACAATTTTTATTTCATAAAACAACTTTTTTGCACAAACAAAACCAATGTAGCCAATGAACAGATATTTTCTGTATTTCCCTGATAGGGATCTCATTTCTAAGATATGTAAAGAACTGCTTTATATGGATAATAATAGGAACCATTTTCTAGTTTAGTGAGTCAAATGATATGAACTGATAGTTCTCTAAGAAAGGAATACAAGTTTTCAATAGTCATATTAATAATGTTCCAAATTAACTATAAACAAATAAAACAAATGCTAATCAAAACAAAATTTTAGTTCTATCCCATACTTATTAGATTGGTAAAAATGACAAATGGAGATTGCTGTGTGAAAACAGGTGTATTAATTAAGCTGTGAATAGATCCAACTATTCTGGGAAAGCAATTTGCCATTGCTACAAAACTACTGAACTGGGCACATCCACTAATTGAAAAGATTAAAAAAAAAAAAAACATGGAGAGGACCAATAGTTATAAAAATATTTGTAGCTATTCTTTTTTGTGTTGGCAAACAAACTGGGAATTAAGGGAAAGCTCATGAATTGAAAAATGACCAAATGAATTACATAGTGGAATATTATTGTTCTGTAAACAATGATGAAAGAGACAATCTCAGAGAAAGTTGGGATGATTTATATGAAATAATGCAGAGCAAAACAAATAAAATCAGGAGACCAATTTATACAATAATAACAACATTGAAGTGAGAATTGCTTCAGTGACTGATGGAAATGAACTCTAATTGGTCTCCCATTCTATAGTCTCTTTCTGATACATTCTCCATATAGCTGACAGTGATTTTCTCTTAAGCACAGATAAGATCTTGTTACTCCCCTGTTCAATAAATGCCAGTGACTCCCTATTTCTCTAATATAAAAAAAAAAAACAACGTCCTGAGTTGTCTCTATTAAAGTCCTTCATAGCCTGCCCCAACTATATTTCCATTCTAATAATATAGTTTTCCCCTCCTCATACACTTTAGTCTAACCACATGTGGAATTCCATTCTCTTTTTTTGTCTTTGCACTGTTTATCTGCCATGCCTGAAATGTACTCCTCCATTTCCACATCACAGATTCAATTGCTCTCTTTCAAAAAACATCTGAAGGAGCACTTGTCACAAAAAATCCTTTCTCTCTCTCCTCAAACTAATCTCTTCCCTTCCTAACTGTTTTATATTTACTTTGCATTTCTTCATTATACATTTATTCTGTGGCAGCCTTGGCTGTTCATCCATATGTAGCACGATGGTGTTATTCTGCAGTTTGAAGGAAGGCAAAATGAGCATCTCTCTCTTTTCTCCCTTAACCTCTCTCCAAAAGGAGACTTTAATCCATAGCAATAAAGAAAGCATCATCTATCTTCTCCCTTGAAACTGGAAGCCAGAAGAAACCAAAGCAATTGTAGACCCCAAAGAGCTTTAAGAGCCCAAAGAAAACTGAAGAAAATAGGCACTTCTCTCACAAACTCTCACCAACTCTGTCCTGATCCTCCTGTGGTTGTGAGAGATTGATCTCTACCCATGAGACAGAAAGAGAAACAGAGGAAGATTGAGATAGAGATAGACAAGGAGACAGACAGAGATAGACAGATAGACAAAGCAATAGAGGAAGATGCACAGAAAGACAGAAGGAGAGACAGACAGACACATAGAAAGAGACAGAATGACAGACAGATAAAGACAGAGAGGCACGCAGAGAAAAGAGAAACACAGAGAGAGATTGAGAAGCAGAGACTCACAGAAAGAAGGAGACACAGAGAGAGGCACACAAAGACAGAGACTGAGATAGAGTCAGAAAAACAGAGAGACAAAAACAGATGCAGAGACAGAGTTAGAGACAGAGATAAACAGAGACAGAGACGAGGAGACATTCTCTTCTGAAACAATGTAAGGTGTAAGGCTTTGTGTTTCTAATAGCACAGAAATTTAAAAAATATATTAAAGGCTTAATAAATGCTTTTTGAGAAGGGAAATTCCAGAATAGAACCAACCTCTTGGATGAGAAGAGGATCTTCAAAGCTGGAGTAGTATCAGGAAAGTAAAAATCACCAAGTTTATAAGAATATGTGGGCTGTATCAAAGTTGAGCTATCTCAGAACAGAGTATTATTATCTATAAAATAGCCTACTTGGAATTATGATACATCAAAAAGATATACGCCTAGATCTTAAGGATTCTTCTGTTGTCCTAATTTAGATGATTGAATAATCAGTGACTTCTGTAGTAGGTATGGTCTCCTTTCCCTTTGATGCAATAAGGTAATAAGGCAGAAACTGATTATACTGTTTGGACCTAAAGGAGTTGATATTATGCACACTAGGACAATTGACTGATGAAAAAAGACTCATATGGGTGAAAAATAGTAAAGCATTATCAAGGGTGTCTTGTCCAGTGTTCTCAGAGGTATGTGTTGAGCTTTCATTTTTTTATTGTTTTTTTCCAGGTTCAATTCATGGAAAAACATAATATTAAATACATAATAGCTAAAAATGAAAACAGTGATCACAGAACATATGGAATACTAAGCATACTTAATATTTTGGACAATAACCTTTACAAAAATATAATTTTTTAAATCAAGGTCAGATGATTAAAGACATGTTCTTAGAAAAAGAGACTCATTTATCATGATCCACTTTACAGAAAATGAAACCAGTAATTCAGTATGATTCTATTGGTTTTGAGAAAATAAGTTACTATGGGTGTAAGAATGTATATCAATTTAGACCACCTACTTCAAATGCCATTTTGAAAATTATACATTTGTGTTTTAAAATATTTTAAAATTATGTCTCTAATTTTATTTAAGCACTATACATATATATATATATACAGCTATACATGCACACATACACACATATATATTCACACCTACATATATCTCTACACATACATATATGTTAATTTGCATGGTCAAATATTTGACAATTATCTTTATTGGGTATTCTCTTGTAAAATAATAAATAATCTATAAATAAACATTACAAAAATAAACAAACATTCTAAAAATGGGAATAAACACGATTTGTGTATTGTTCCCTAACATTACCATGATTAATTCATACTGTTCAGATTGGATAAGCTTTTGAAGCACAGAAATGTATGTAAATCACAGAACAACCTCATCCAAGATGGATGCTTTCATTTGTCAACAGAGAGGGCAGATGGCAGTCTTATAGCTTCCCCACCACCCAAGGGAAGAAGATCCATTTGGAGCAAATTTGATATCAAGCATCCCTGGGAAGTGGGAGCATTTGTTAACATTTAGATGGTGGCAAGGGCACATGCCCACTTTGAGAGGAATGTTTTTAAGGCATTAGAGCAGAAAAACATAGTATTTGAAGGAGAGGAATCTAGATATAAATCCTTGGTCTGGTACTTATTATGCAAGTTTTACTTTAGGCAAGCCATTTTCCTGATATGAACCTCAGTGATGAAAAGGATTATGTTAAATAATTTCAAGACCTATTTTAATTCCAAATTCTGTGATCTCATGAGATCCCAAATCTTAGGATGTTTTTTGAAATACCTTTCCTAGCTAGATTATGGGAGGTTATAGCTTGCTTTATTTGATTAATATTAGAAAAAGTCAATTGATATTATATGTTCTCTCCTCTTTTAATTTGAATGTCTTATAAAGTAATACATGCTATAGTTCATTAGGTTTTCATTGATTGGGATCTTATTAGCTTCCAGAGTCTGTTCTATTGTTCTGCTGGGATGATTTCACCAGTTGTTACCCAATGCATTGCATAATTACTAAATTACAGTCCAGAGAATGGACATCACCATATGCGGATAATTTGCACTTTGACAGAACAAGGAGATTTCTTTCTCTGATCCTAATGGGAATTTCAGTCATCTCCAAAAATCCTTTTTCATTTTTTTAATTATTTAATCTCAAAAGTGTTATTTTTAAATCTCCAGTTTATGCAAATAGAAATTGTGAATAGTAACCTAGTATTGATATAATGATTTAAATGACCAAGTAGTATGCCCAAGTCCACTCTTATTGCAGCAGTGATAATTGTTCTTCCATCTGCAAAGGTGTTTAATCTCATGGTAACATATAATTTTATAAATGATAGAAGAGGGAACCAAGATGGTGGAGAGTAGACAGGTCTTTGTCTGATGTCTTCCTGGCTTTCCTCAAATCAACACCAGCTCAAGCCTCTGAATGGGTTTTAGTGTCAGAACCCCAAAATATTTGGAGTATAACAAATTTCTGGCATAAAATATTTTGGAAGAACTTCAGGAAAAGTCTGTATCAATTGGGCATGGGAGGAAGAAGGAGAAAGCAAACTCAGTGCAGGAACCCAGGGCAGAGTGGTCTCTCTGTGCTGGGGGAATCTACTGGGAGGTCCTTAACCAGAATAAGCAGCATTGGCTACTCTGTCCTGATTCAGAAGTCAATGGATCAGCAGATTAGCTGTGAAACCTTCAAGGTAACTACAGAAGGCAAATAGTAAGGTCCTTGACTCCAGCATAATGGAACTTGGCCATGCAAACTCAGCACCTGAAGCAAGCCAGCAGCACTAGCCCCAAGGCAGTGTGGAGCTACTGTGGCGTGTAGAGGAAGCCTGGAACAATCTCCTCTTTGCTCTAAAAGCAGACTTATTTTTTTAAATGAGCAAAATATAAAAAGAGATCTGAACTTAGATAGTTTTTATGTAGACATGGAAGAATAGACCTTGAATCTTGAGGACATTAAAGCCAAAACATCTAAGATAAATCCTCAAAGGGTAATGTGAATTGATTTCCATCTTACAATGACTTTCTTGGGAGAATTCAAAAAGGATCTTAAAAGAGAATTAGAAGAAAAATGAGGAAAGAAAATGACAGCTTTGCAGAAGAGTTTGGGAAAGGAAACACAAAAGTTATCTGAAGAAAACTTTTTTAAAAATAAATATAAATTTTAAAAATTTAAAATTTAAAAATTTTTAAAATTGGTGACATGGAAAAAGACTATAACTCCTTAAAAATATATTTGGAAAAAAGAAAATAACTCCTTGAAAAACACAATTTGTGAAATAGGAAAAAAAACCCAATGAACAAAACAACTCATTTAAAAATTAAATTGGCAAAATACAAAACGAGATAAAAAAGCTAACTGAAGAAAATAATTCACTAAAAATTAGAATTAAATAAATGGAAATAAATGAGTTAATGAGACATCAAGAACCAGTGATACAAAACCAAAAAGAAAAAAGAAAAATAGAAGAAAATGTAAAATACCTCATTGAAAAAACAATTGATCTAAAAAATAGATCCAGGAGAGACAATCTAAGAATTATTGAATTACCTGAAACCACAATAGGAAAAAAAAAACCTACACTTATTTTAAGAAGGTTATTAAGATTATCTAGCAAAATATCTAGCTCAAATACTTTCTTGAGCTAAACTGCCAAGTATTCAAACTCTACTGAAAAAAAAAAAAAAAAAAAAAAAGTCAAATTGTTTTGTATAATGAGTTGTACAAATTTGAAAAAAAAATTGAGTTGTACAAATATTAGAGACATCTTCACTCCAAATGTTTATATGAACTCTTTATTCCCAACCTGTTGAGCTTTCCAAACTCATACTTGTCTGATCAGGCACAGTCAGACACACCTTCACCTCATATGCAACATAATAGTGTCATTTTGGTACTTTTCAAGAATGAAGGAAACAGCCAAGCTACCAACATAATACTCATTGATCAATAAAGTTATAAAACATTACTGGAAGAAATTATATAACTTGATATTGAAGTATTTTTCTAAAAAAGTTTAAATAAAATCATAGGTGAAAGACCTAAATGAGACTATTAAAGAAAACAGCTACTGTAATATCTAATATTTAAGGTTGTCTGAAGCCTTTATCATTTTAAAAAATATCATTCCCTTTGTTGTGAATCAGGCCTAACTCGAATCAGTCCAATGCTTCAGACTTATAACAAACTAAATGAGACTAATTGACTATATAATATCATACAAAAACAAAGTTATTTAATGTGTATAGAAAGAATAATAAGGAAGGAAGTAGTATTGGTTCAGGTTTGTTTCTGTATAATAAATTGTCTTGAAAAAAAAGTTGTATTACAAGAAAATGGTATTTACACACATATATTGTATCTAGATTATATTGTAACACATGTAAAATATATGGGATTGCCTGTCATCAAGGGGAGGGACTAGAAGGAGGGAGGGGATAATTTGGAAAAATGAATACGAGGGATAATGTTATAAAAAAAATTTAAAATTACTCATGCATATATAATGTCAAAAATTTATAAATAAAATTTAAAAAAAAAAGAAAAAAAGTTGTATTAAGTCAAATGGCAGTATTGAATCTATTATTTTGAAGAGCACCAAGTTCCCTTAACAGGGATTTTTATAACTTCTGTGATCAGAAAGTATGTCAATTTGAATATCTGTCTCCTGAACTTATCATTATCCTCCCTGACTTTTAGGGGAAAACTGGCCTTGCCTACATGGCAGAGATAATTGTAGATTTATGTTGCTTTAAATATATTCTTTCATGATGTACTCATTATGCCTTTTCAGAAGGGGTGGTGGTAATGCAGAGAGAAGTCTTTTAAAATATAATTATAACAATTTCAAATTTGCTAAGCAAACAAAGTGGATGGACATCAATTGGAGAATGGCTGAATAAATTATGGTATATGAATTTAATGGAATATTATTGTTCTATAAGAAACGATCACTAGGATAATTTCAGAGAGGCCTGGAAAGACTTACATGAACTGACGCTGAGCAAAAATGAGCAGAACCAGGAAATCATTGTACAGGACAACAATAAGATTATATGACAATCAATTTTGATGGACTCTTTTTAATAGTGAGGTGATCCAGGCCAGTTCCAATCATCTTGTGATAGAGAGAGAGCCATCTAGACACTCAGAGAGAAGACTGTGGGAGTGTGGATCATTTTCATGTTTTTGTTGTTATTTACTTGTATTTTGCTTTCTTTCTCATTGTTTTTCCTTTATAATCTGATTTTTCTTGTGCAGCAAGATAATTGTGGAAATATGTGTAGAAGAATTGCACATGTTTAACATATATTAGATTACTTACCATCCAGGGGAGGAAATGGGGAAGGGAAGGAGGAAAAAATTTGTAATAAGGTTTTACAGAGGTGAATGTTGAAAACTATGTTGAAAAAAAAAAAAAAAACTTTAAAATAAAAACAAAAACAAAACAAAACAAAATTTTCCTAGCACTGACAACTATCTTTACTCAAATACATAAAAAGCAGCCAAAGAAAAGAAATAAAAAATAAGCATAAATATAAGAATTTGTAAATAATTGTGAATATGGCCATGAATTTCTGATTTTTCCAAGTTGTTTCTTCTACCTTGAAGTGCATTCCTATTGACTTTTGCATAATATTAACATTATTCTTGTTTTCATGACTATTTATGATCTTCCTTGCTATGTATTTGTTACTGTTGTTTTAATCAGCATTTTTGTAAAACATTATGCTTTCTTATCTCATTTTGAGAACCAGCCAATTTGACCTTGTCTCTTGTTTTTCAAACATAACATTGCGTTTCTGTGTGTTTGCAATGGTTATCCCCCAAGATGGAAATGCCCTCCTTCCTCCCCTTGAGTTCACAGATTATCTCTCTTTTCAAAATGTAACTTAATTTGCACCTTTGACATGCAGCAACTCTTGGTCCTCTCAGCTCCTACTGCCCTCCTTCTCAAACTACCTTGTATTTAGCCATTTTGTGTTTATTCTCTTTTTAATTTATTACGTGTACTTATATGCACCTACTCATTAGAATGTAAGCTCCATGCAAGTAGGAATTTGCCCAGAGTATGCCCAGAATAAACTATAGTGCAAAATAGGCACTTAATAATTACTTCACCAATAGATTTAAAATTTATAGTTTCTTGTTTATTCTGTTTCCCACACTTCTGAAAAGTTTCATGTCTTTCTATATCTTTTAAAGTCTCTAAGTCCATCATTATTTATAATCAATATTCCATTGTTATTATGTTCCACAGTATTCACAGACCATAACTTGTTCAACTATTCTTCAATCAATGGATATTTAGTTAGTTTTAAGTTTTCAGGGCTTCCCACCCTGCAATTGCATAGAGAGTAACAATTGTATACTGATAGACCTGTTTTCCCCCTCATTTTAAAAAATATCTAGGAGCACAGTACCTATAGAGAGATGATTGTATCAAACATATGGCATTTTCTTATAAATCAACAGATGTGTGTGTGTGTATGTGTATGTGTACACATTTATGAATTCCGTATTGTTTTACAGAAACATTAGAGCAAACCAAAACTCAGTCAATATAATAAAGTTATGATTGTTGATACAACCGTGTGTCCTTTGAAATTTATTTCTTCTTCTATTTTTACCATTGTAATAGATGTTGACAAAAATCAGTGTTATTTTGATTTATATTTTGAACATTTTTATGGCATTGTTATTAATTTTTTGTTAATTTAATTTTATTTTTTGAAAATTGCGTGGACATATTTAATTAGGACTTTTCTACTGAGAAAGGTTCTTATTCTCACACAGGTGCCAATTCATCATCTATTTTGTATTCCAAACTTTAACCAGATGGGTTTGATAAATTATTTTTGTAAGGCATACATTTTTCTTATTTTAATTATAATACATTTTGATTAATTGAAGTTTTATTTTTATATATTCAAATTAATCTATTTTATTCCTTGTTATTTTCTCAAAATCACAACTTTTGAATAATCAACTTTTCATTCACAGTTGTGAATGTTACTACAATCAGTTGTTCTCTGGTAATTTTTTTTAAGTTTTATTTTACATTGCAATCTTGAGAATTATAACCATGCATAAATGGTAAGACAAAAGTGCATGTGGAACTGAGTTGCTCTCAGTTATGTGCATTTTAAAGTTTATATTAAATTTAGCTTGTTAATAGTAAAAACTGTCTTGTTTATTCCTGTTTTTAAATTTTCTTTTTATTTAACAACAGCTTTTTTATTTTCAAGATACATGCAAAAATAATTTTCAACATTAATCCTTGTATAACCTTGTGTTCCAATTTTTCTCTCTCTCTTCTAATATATGTTAAATATGTGCAGTTCTTCTATACATATTTCCACACTTATCATGGTGCACAAGAAAAATCATATAAAAAAAAATGAGAAAGAAAACAAAGAAAGCAAGTTTGGTCTGATTTTGAATTATTTCTTTTTATTTCTGTATACTTAAAAATATTTCATTGATTCTTTTTTTATTACACATTGTTCTTTATTCTCATCCTCCTTTTCTTCATCTTTTTTCTTCCATCTCTAATACTATCCAAATGCATTCTTCCCTAGCCTGAAAAATCCAATGCATTAGACAGTTCTGAATATGCATGTTTTATTTTGCACCTCTAGGCCTTTATCTTTCTGTCACGAGATATGCTACATCACTAGTTTTATAAAATCATGATATCTAATTTTATGGATCAAATATCTTAAATCTTTTAAAGTTGTATTCTTTATATTTTTGTGGTCATCTTGTATGTTGATCTCATAGTTACCCTCATTGTACTCTGCATCATTCCATATAAGTTTTACCACATTTGTCCAATTACTAATTTTATATGATGTTTTACTCATATAAAAAGTTTTACTTAATTCTCAATTGATGAGTATCCATTTTATTTCTGAAAGTACTGCTATATATTTTTTTTATGCAACAGCTTCCTTTCCTTCTTTTTTTAACCTCATTGTGATAGCAATAGTAGTATCACTTGGAGTATGTATTCAGCAATAGATTAAGTTTGTCTTTTAGAATAATTGATCCAGTTCATTGCATTATTAATATTGCTCCTGTCCTTTTACAGTCCTTTCAAAAATTGTCATTTTTATTTTTTGTTATAATTTCTAGTTAATCCAGAATTTCAGAGTTATTTTAATTTACACTTCTCTTATTATTAGGGAGGGATTTGGAACACTTTAATTGGTTGTTAACCTACATTTTTTTGTTAAAAGCTTTCTATTCCTATGCTTTGATCAGTTTAATTAAAGAATACCTTCTAATCTTATATATTGGTGTCAAATTTATATATACATACATATTCATATATATGTTTGTGTGGGTGTATACATACACCCACACTCCTCTACACACAAATAATTACTTCCCTTCCCATTCCAACTGTGTTGATTTTAATGTGCAAAAGAGTTTACATTTCATATGATTGAATTAATTTATGTTTCCAATCATTAAACAAACATTTATTCAATAATCACTATGTATTGGGCAATTTTCTGGGAGCTAGGCTTACAAAGGTAAAAAATAAAATAGTTCCTGCCCTTATATTCTTATATTCTCTAAGGAGAGATATACTTATATTATATAAGATAACTTATATTCTCTAGGGAGAGATAACATGGAATGAAAAAAAAATCAGTATAACATAGACAAGAACTATAAGGCAGTTATTTTGGGGGAAGGGTTATCAGTAGCTAGGACTAGGAAAATAAATTTTAAGAAAAAGTTTCAATTAGTCAATAAACATTTATAAAGCAACTATTCTGTACCAGACACTCTGCTAAGGACTAACGATAACAAAATAAAACCAAAACAAACTTTTGCAAAATTGTAGGATACATGATAAAGCCAAAAAAAAAAAAATCAGCATTTCTTTATATGACCAACAAAATCTAACAACAAGAGATAGAGAAATTCCATTTGAAATAACTGTAAACAATATAAAATAGTTGGGAGTCCATCTACCAAAGCAAACCCAGGAGCTATATGAACACAAGTACAAAACACTTTTCACACAAATAAAGTAGGATCTCAACTATTGGAAAAATATACTAATTGCTCAAAGTGAGGCTATGCCAATATAATAAAAATAACAATTCTGCCTAAACTAATATTCTTATTTAGTACCTTAGCAATCAAACTATCAAAGAATTATTTGATAGAGCTAGAAAAAATAACAAAATTAATCTAGAAGAACAAAAGGTTAAGAATATCAAGGAAATTAGTGAAAAAAATTACAAAAGATAATAGCCTAGTGTTGTGTTTGGGCAAACTCTCTGGAGGATCTCCATACCAGTCTGAGTCCTTGGTCTTAGAAGAGGAGTGATAAGGTGAGACTCTAGTGGATGGTCAAAATATAGAGTCCATTTATTCCAAATTCTCTCACTCTTTTATACATATATATATGTATGTATGTATGTATATATGTATATATATACCCTATTTATATTTATTTATTGTATATATAATATTTTATTTATTGTTTTATTATTATTTTATATTATATTATATCATATTAATATATTATTTATATTTATGCACCTTATTTATAGGATATATAAATACCCTAATTCCTTATATAACCAAAGCAGCACTGCACATGTATTAACTATATACTGTGCATGTGGGACCACATAAACAACTTGCTGTTGTACATAGTTTGCCACCTGATATCGCCCTTCCACCTGGTATCACTCTGCTTCAATCATAGCACAAGTTGTCACTACCTTCTGACTTCTCAGGAAGGCCAAGAGCCCTTAGGGCAGATGGGGAGCTGAACCAGACATTATCAGCAGGTTTCCTCTGGGCTGAAGTGTCTTATATCTCACCCAGAGTTCCCCCACTGTCTGTGGCCCTCTACAATCTAGCAATACCAAATCTCAAACTATATCTGGTATTGGCTAAGGAATAGAGTATATCAGTGGAATAGACAGCTCATATGACATAGCAGCCAATGAAAAAAGTAATTTAGTGTTTGATAAATACAAAGACACATTCTTTGGATAAGAACTCACTATTTGACAAAAATTGCTTTAAAAAAACAACAACAACAGGAAAACAATAGGATACTCAATAGGTACAGACCAACATTTCATACTATATATCAAAATAAAATTAAAATGAGTCCATGATTTAGACATAAAGTATGATACCATACATAAATTAGAAGAACAAGGAACATTCTTCCTGTAAGACCTATGGGAAACAGAGAAGATTCACAATCAAACAAGAGATAGAGAACATTGCAAAATGTTAAATAGATAATTTTGATTATATTAAATTAAGAAGCTTTTGTATAAACAAGCCATTACAAGCAAGATTAGAAGGAAAGCAAAAAGCTGAGAAACAATCTTTATAGCAATTATCTCCTTTTAAGCCCAATTTCTCAAATATATAGAGAACTAAGTTAAATTTATAAGAATGCAAGCCATTCCCCAAATGATAAATGGTCTAATGATATGAACAGAAGGTTTTGAGATGAAGAAATTAAAGCTATACATAGACATATGAACAAGTGCTCTAAATCACTTCTATTTATTTATTTTTTTAATTATATATATATTTTTTATAATATTATCCCTTGTATTCATTTTTCCAAATTATCCCCCCCCTCCCTCTATTCCCTCCCCCTGACGACAGGCAATACCATACATTTTACATGTGTTACAATATAGTCTAGATACAATACATGTGTGTGAATATCATTTTCTTGTTGCACAATAAACATTATATTCCGAAGGTACATGCAACCTGGGCAGACAGATATTAGTGCTAACAATTTACATTCACTTCCAGTGTTTCTTCTCTGGGTGTAGCTACCTCTGTCCATCATTGATCAACTGGAAGTGAGTTGGTTTTTCTTTATGTTGAAGATTTCCACTTCCATCAGAATACATCCTCATACAGTATTGTTGTTGAAGTGTACAGTGATCTTCTGGTTCTGCTCATTTCACTCAGCATCAGTTGATTTAAGTCTCTCCAGGCCTCTCTGTATTCCTCCTGCTGGTCATTTCTTACAGAGCAATAATATTCCATAACCTTCATATACCATAATTTACCCAACCATTCTCCAATTGATGGACATCCATTCATCTTCCAGTTTCTAGCTACAACAAAAAGAGCTGCCACAAACATTTTGGCACATATATGTCTCTCTCCACTCTTTAGTATTTCTTTGGGATATAAGCCCAGTAGTAGCGCTGCTGGGTCAAAGGGTATGCACAGTTTGATAACTTTTTGGGCATAATTCCAGATTGCTCTCCAGAATGGCTGGATTCTTTCACAACTCCACCAGCAATGTATCAGTGTCCCAGTTTTCCCACATCCCCTCCAACATTCATCATTATTTGTTCCTGTCATCTTAGCCAATCTGACAGGTGTGTAGTGGTATCTCAGAGTTGTCTTAATTTGCATTTCTCTGATCAATAGTGACTAAATCACTTCTATTTAGAGAAATGTCAATTAAACACCTCTGAGAGATCACATCACACCTACTAAATTGGCTAATATGACAAAAAAAAAAAAAAAAGGAAAGTGATAAAGTTAGAGAGGATGTGGGAAAATTGAAACACTAATTTACTGTTGGTAGAGTTGTGAACTTATCCAACCATTTTGGAGAGAAATTTGGAAGTATACCCAAAGGGCACCTTTGATCCAGCAATATCATTACTAGGGTTGTATCCCAAAGAGATAATAAAAATGAAGAAAGGACTTACAGGTGAAAAAAATTTATAGCAGGACTTTTTGTGGTCGCAAAATATTGGAAATTGAATTGAATTGGAAATAGAATTCCCATCAATTGGGAAATGACTGAGTAATTTATGGTATATGAATGTAATGGAGTTCAATTGTGCAGTAAGAAATTGATACATACTGTTTGATGTTAGCAAATCATTTACCTTCTATACACAAGGAAAGGAAGTTTCTAGTAGGGAATTGCCCAGTAAAATAACATTTTAAAATGTATATAACTTGCAAATCTATATAACTGATTCTTGTTTTCTGAACTCCATTTGCCCATTTCTAAATGCTGACACTATTTCATAATGGATGGTTATAGGCACCCCAAATTCAACATATCCCAAACTTTTTAACACTTTTTTCATAGAACTCTTCCCCTTTTGAAATTCCTTATTTCTAGCAAAGACAGAACCATCTTCCCAATTATTCAGGTTCATGAGTTACTTTTTTCATTAACTGCTTACTTTCTCTCACTCTACATATTCAATGAATTGCTAAATATTGATGTTTCAGCCTCCATAAAATCTCTCATATTATTCCCTTTTCTTAGTTGTACCACCACCAGGTAGATTAAAGTCCTTATCACTTCATACCTGGACTATTATAATAGGCTCCTAATTCATCTTCTTGCTTTTCTCTTTCCTTTTATAATCCATCCTCTACCTAGATGCCAAAATAATTTCCTTACAAAGCATGTCTGACCATATTACTTTCCTATTCAATAAAATTCATTGTATCACTTCTGCCTCTAGAATCAAATATAAAAAGCAGTTTTTAACTTTTAAAGTCCTTCATATTCTGAAACCTATCAAACACAAGTCTTTTTGATGTTCTCACACATGACTTTCTACCTTCCATTCCTGCATCTTTGTACTGAATATCCTCCTTGCCTGGGATGTGCTCTACCATTCCATCAAACCCTCAATTATGAAAATGATTTTTATTTTCCTAAAGTATAGGGCTGACCATGTCAGCTCCCTGCTCAATAAATGCCAGTGGATTTGTACCAACAAGATCATAGATGAAACTATCTATTTAACATTCAAGACCATTCATCTTCTGAACTGTCCCTATTTTTCCAGCCTTTTTTTCACACTTTATATCTACCTCCACTGACCCATATAGTCTTACTCCAATGACACTGGATTCTTTGTAGTTGATTTTATACTACATTCTTTTTGTTATTGTTGTTATAATAAGTTTATTTATTTATTTTTAATATACATTGCTTTATGAATGATGTTGGAAAAGAAAAGTCAGAGCAAAAGGGAAAAATCAAGGGAGAGATTTTAAAAAGTCAGAAAAAAGTATGTGTTGATTTTACATTCAGTTTCTTTAGTTCTTTTACTGGATGCAGATGGCATTTTCTGTCCAAAGTCTTTTAGAATTGTTTTGAATCACTGGACCGCTGAGAATAGCGAAGCCTTTCATAGTTGAACATTGGACATTCTTGCTGTTATTGTGCACAATATATAACTGGTTCTGCTTGTTTCACTTAGCATCAGTTCATGTAACTCTTTCCAGACCTTGCTATAATTAGCTTATTCATAATTTTTATAGAACAATAATATTCCATTGTCTTCATTTATCACAACTTGTTCAATCATTCCCCAATTGATGGGCATCCACTTATTTTCCAGTTCTTTGCTACCAAAAAAAAAACAAAAACAAAACAAAAACAAAAAAACCCTGCTACAAACATTTTTGTACATATGGGGATTTTTAAATACATTTCATCCAAACTTTGAGAAGAGCCAGTTTATTGAGTAGTAGGGTCAGGAACCACATTGCAGAAAGCTGAGAAATGAGAGGACAGGAATTTGAAGTGATGAATGTAGATGACTCCTACGAGTTTAATGAAAGGCAGGAGAGATATGGCATAAAAATTCAAGAGGAGTATGCTTAAAGTATAGTGATGGAATTTTTAATACAAAGGAAACTTGGCAGTATTTATAGTCATAAAGGAAAGAAACAAAGAAATATTATATGGGGAAGTAATTGTGAATGTAAGATTCTGAAGAAGACTGGGGAATGGACTGAGATTGAGGGTACATCAGAAGTTTTCACCTTAGTGAAGTAAAATAGGATTTCTTTGTCAGATACTAGAATAAATGAGGAGACAATAAAGATAATGTCAAGGAGAAACTAGGGAAGGAAAAGGGGTGTGGTGTTATGGAAAACTGTGATGTAAAAGATCAGGATTAAGATAGTCTACACCATTTCCCTCTAAATCACTATATCATTTTCCCAACAACTGCTAAATTAGAAATATATTATCAATAGTTCTTGATCCTAAGTTTATCCAATAGCAAACATGTATTTCATTGCAGCTTTACTTATTTCACTGATCTATTTTTCTATGTATTTTAGCTTTGATAATTATCATGCTACAATAATTACAACTTGATGCCAAAGTTTGCAAATTTCCTTTTTACCTTTATTATTTTTTCTTTCACATTTGTCCATGGTATTATTTCATTTAAATTTTGTTAATCCTATAGATAGAATGTTTCACTGATATTTTAAAATTTATCACATTTGGTTGGTAAAAGAATTTAGGAAATTTTTATAACTTTATTCTATTGACCTACTCTAGGTATAAGCATTGAATGTATTTTCTAATTATTTTATTACTTTGCAAATATTTTTAGGGTTTGTAGGATCATAAATTTAGAGCTGGAAGAATTGATAATAACAGATAGCATTTTATGGTGTTTTTATATGTATTGAATCATGTGACTACCACATCTCTATGAGGGGAGTGCTATTATTGTCTCAATTATACAAATGAAATAACTGAAACACTGAGACATTATGTGACTTTTACCGTGTCATATACCCAACAAAATCTGAGTTAGGATTTGAATCTAAGTCATCATGACTCCAAGTTTTATGCCAGATAAAATGTATCACAAGCAATAATTGTCTAGATCAAATTCCTTATTTTAAAAATGAGAAAACTGAGGCCAACAAAGATATGCGTTAAGCACTGGAGACATAAAGAAAACCAAAAATCAGTCTCTGTTTTTAGGTCATTTGTTCAAATGGGCAGATACCATGAAAACTATATATAAACAAATTGTATATGAGATAATTAGGAGATAATTTTAAAGGGAAGGAATTAGCAAAAGATTTGAATGTGCCTTAGTGGGTTATTGTCCAAATAGTACATGTATTTTGAATGGAAATTCTCTTCTCTCTCTTTCTCTCTCAATTTATTTATTTATTATCTTTCTATTTGAGTAAAACTGGATTTTCAAACTCAACTATTAAATCTTCTGCAGCTAGAAATAATTTAGTCTCCATTTTGTTGACAATTGTAGATTTAATTTCTTATTATTATATCACATACTTCAAGACATAAATAAAATGATAATGGGCAATAATAGGACATCCTTTCATTACCCATTGTATAAATTAAAAAGTTTAAAGTGTTTCTCCATTAAAAGTTTCTAGCTCTTAGTGTTATTTGCATATCTTAGGCCATATTCATAAAGATACCTTTTATAACTGTGCTTTTTAGGATTTAAAAATAAATTAATATATTTTCAAAGAATTTTTTCTGTGTCTACTATTAAAATCTTATATATGTGTATATAAATATACATATTATTTATACAAAAATATACAAATCTTTTATATACATTCACATACATATAATAAATTATGCACCTTTGGTAAGTAACTTTGCATTCCAAGTCCCTGTTTTTTCATCTCCAAAATGAGGGAGTTGAATAAGATAGACTTCTTCATCTTGTCAACTCTAATTATATAATTCTATTATCTTTGGAGTCGAAGTTTTTGAAAGACCTCTCCAACTTAAAATCCTGAAAGTTTATTACCATTCCTTTCTTAAAACTCTAGAAAACATCTGTAAGTAAACATTTTAGAAAAGGGAAAAAAGGAAGAAGGGTAGAATAAAATGCAAATACAGACTTTCAAATGTAAATTCTTTCAAAGTGACATCTTTTTAGAAAAGTAAATTTATGTTCTGTTGATTGGCTCTTTGGTATTTGGCAAGATTGTAAATAGAATCTCTGTTAGACATGGCCAGGGGGGAAAATGTAAAATAAATAAAATATTAACCTAATTAAAGTGTGCCTTTTTTAGCTTTGTGAACTTAGTGAAGTTTGCATAGAAGTGCAAAAGAATTACCAAAATATCTGCTCCTGTATTAGGGGATTATTCACCCATGTATTTCAGCAAGTAATCATGCCACTCCATTGGTTTCATACCTGTTGTCCAAAGCTGCTATTACCTTCAGTTCTTTTCTTTCACCTGACAAAGAAATCACCTGCTCTTATTGATTCTCCTAGTCTATGCTTCTTACTACTAACACTCTAAAATAATCCCTTATTATCATCTATTTGTACATGTTTTTTTTTCCTGCTGTTCTGTCTCCCACCTCTCATCCATACTTCTAACCATAAGCATATACATTTTTTATTCATAGATCTGTTCATGTTAATTTTCTAAAATATCTAAAAGAGTCCCTATTATCTATTGAGTAAAGCATTAAAAAAACACTGTAATCTCCCTTCTACCTACTCAGAAATGCCTCATATGACTCATTTCATCTCTGCTCCTGCTAAACTTGACTATTTACTATTTCCATATATTCTTTAATTTCTGAGAGGCATACTCACTGTTACATATGTCAAGAATTCTCTCAGGAGGTGTGGGAAAACTGGGACACTAATACATTGTTGGTGAAGTTATGAATTGATCTAACCATTCTGGAGAGCAATTTGGAACTGTGCCCAAAGGACCATCAAATTGTGCATGCTTTTTGATCCAGCAGTGTCTCTACTGTATCCCAAAAAGATTCTAAAAGAAGGAAAAGGACCCACATATGCAAAAACTGGAAACTGAGTGGATGCCCATCAGTTGGAGAATGGCTGAATAAGTTAAGATATATGAATGCTATGGAATATTGTTTTTTTAATGATCAGCAGGATGAATTCAGAAAGGCCTGGAGAGACTTACATGAACTGATATTAAGTGAAGTGAGTAGAACCAAGAGAACATTGTATACAGCAACAGCAAGATTATACTATAATGAATTCTGATGGATTTGACTCTTTTCAACAATGAGGTGATTCAGGCCACTTTCAATGAACTGGTGATGGAGAGAGTTATCTATACCCAGAGAGAGGACTGGGTGGGGAGGCAAGGGGGGAGAGGCTGAGTATGGATCAAAATATAGTATTTTTAATTTTTTTGGTTGGTTATTTGCACTTTGTTTTCTTTCTCATTTTTTTTATCTGATTTTTTTCTTGCACAGCATAATAATTGTGTAAATATGTATGGAAAAATTGCACATGTTTAATATATATTGGATTATTTGTTGTTGAAGGAAGTGAGAAGGAGAGGCGACAGAAAAATTTGGAACACAAGGTTTTGTAAGAGTGAATGTTGAAAACTAATCATATGTTTTGAAAATAAAAAGCTTTATTTAAAAAAATATATTTCTTATTATTGCTTCTATTATATTGTTTCTATAAATCCCAGAATTTGAAACCCAATTTAAGTCACCTCTTGCAAAACATTTCATTCCTCCCAGGCAGTAATTAAATATCTCAAATAGTTGTTTATTCTTCATTTTTAAAAAACGTCATTGTAGTTGATATCCTGACTGGTGTATGAATTGAATTGAAGTAATACCAAATTGCACAGTCATTAGTCCTAGTCATCAAAGTCCAGTGGCAAAACAAAAGTTAAGATAACTAGTGATGGCCCATTATGCAATAAATGACCCTAGCATATTTGATATTTCACCAAGATCTAACCACTCACCCCACAGTATTTACTTCAGCCACTTTTGTGGTCATTGAAATAAATTGCTCTCATCTGCCCATCCATGGCATAGAGTCTTCACATGCTTGAAGTAGACACCTCTTTAACTTATTAAAAGTTAAAGTCTCTCAATTCTACTCAAAAATAAATCAATTTTTAGCTCAGCAAAACTTTTTTTTTTTTTAATTGGAGTATGACCATTATACATGCTACAGCTTCTGGGAGCCACAGATGAGAATTAGGTGAAAGGTAGATGCCAAGGCTTTACAAGCCTTGATTCAGATGTGTGAGTTTTACCTGAATTTTCTATATAGCCCTCTCAATAACACTTTGTAATTAGGTGGTAGAGAGGACAGAGGATTAAACTTGGAATCAAGAACAATAATTTTAAATCCTGCCACAGACATTTACCATCTGGGTGGACACTGGGCAAGTCACTTTCTCTTGGTATGTTTCTTCATTTGTAAAATTGAGATGTAATTGTATCTACTTGATGGGGGATTATTGTGAAAGTCCTATGAGATAACCTTACATAAGTAAAGTGCTTTGCAAATCTTAACACTATCTAATGCTATATGAATACTATTTTTCCAATCCTTTTATGTAAGCAGTAAGGGTATTCTTTTGTACTGTGGTTTACATATATTTTTAATCTTTATTAAAGTTATCTACTGAAAACTAATCATGGCATAAAGACACAGTGTAGAGGTTTGTGTTCTTAAAATCTGTAACCATGAAGTTCATGCTTTGACAGCCCTTACAAATGTAGATGGGTCCAGGGACAAATCCAACTAAGCACAGAAAAGCTCATCATCAGAATTTTGGCTGTCTTGTGAAGGAAAAATGCATTAGTCCTGGCAAAGCATGAAGAGTATTGATTGAGACACAAAATATCACCTGCAATAATAGCTATTTTTATCTAGTTTTCTTTTCTGGAGTCAAATGCAAAGATCAGTTTCACAGATCTATGTGCTTCTATCACCAAGAATCTCTCTTCCTTTAATAATGAAAGTCAAGTAACATTGTTTTCCCTGCATTGTTGTGCCACAGTTACCTTTTATTGTCCTAACTCAGTTTCCCTGAATTGTTCTGCCTTAGACAATTGTTCTGTTTAATTCTGCAACAACACTTCTCCCTCCTAATCATCATGATCCAGATAAGGAGAAAGACCTATTTTAGACATCATGAGCCCAGATCTTCCCTACTTATCAGAATGTTTGGTGCCTCCCCCCATCCTGTCAGAACTGGATTGATAGTCTGTCCTGCTCTCAGTGCTCTGACTCCACCCCTGCCTCAGTCTACCTTATGGTAACTTGGAGCCATGTGTGTACATATACTTCATGGGAAGCACACATTAGCTGCTGGATGCTTTGGGAATCAGACCCCAGCATGCCCCCAGCACAACCCCTTTCAAATAAAATATTAAAAACTATCTGATCTCTATCCTGCCTCAGTTTCTCTGACATTACAGCATGAAGCCTTTGAGATCCCTCAAAAAGCGGGGATTCTTTCTCCCAAATTATCTCATGTGTAATTACTTTGAATACACTTGCATTTATTTATTCATTGTCTATTCATATTTATTATTTACTTACATTTACACTACATTTGTTCAACTATATTTATGCAGCACAATATATATTTATACAAATGTATATGTGTGTGGATGTTTGTATGTTATCTCCTCCATTAGAATATTAACCTTGCAAGTAGGGACTTAATGAGATAATTTTGAACTAGAAAAGATAATCTATTGAGATAAAATGTAATGAAGTTATAACAGGAACAAAAAATGAAATATGAAATAGTTTTGAAACAAATGAAACAATCATCTTGTTTCATTCTTTGTACTTGTATCACTAGTACTGAATTATCAAGTCTTTTAAAAAAATCCAACATTTAAAGACAAGTTTAATGTGCTATTTTTCAATATAAATTATCTGATTCTAGCAAATAATAATTGCCTTTCTTTTCACATCTTACATAGTACTTTACTTGTGTCCCTTCTAAATAAACACTTAATAATGATATTCTCATATACCATTTTAATGGTATCTGAATACTTATTGATTGCATGATTGATTAGACTTATTATAATCCCTCTTCCATGGGACAGCCCTTGAAATATTTAAAGAAAGCAATCCTGTCTCACTTGAGCTGTCTTTGCTAAAAGGTTAAATATGCTCTTTTCCTTCATTCAATCCTCATATAATAGAATTTAAGACTTCTCACTCTCATTTTGACATCTTCCTGCTTATCAACGTCCTTACTAAAATGTGGTGCTCAGAACTAAACACAATACTTTCAATGTGATTTGATTAAAGTATAAATATATTAGAACTACCAATTCTCTTGTTCTGAACACTATGCCTCTTCTATCACAGCTCATTTACAGCTAGATACAAAGAGTTTGTATTCCATTTTTGACTTAGATTGAGATGCACTTCACTAAAAGCTCTAGACATGCATATTCTCTCCTTATCTCGACTTTTTAAATCTTTGGTTTCCTTCAGGACTAAGCTAACTCATAACCTTCCATTTTATGCTTTACTGATCTCTCCTTATCCTCTTCAACTACTAATTACCTTTATCCAAAAACTACATATATATACATGTATACACATGTATGTGTATGTGTGTGTATATGTTTACATATTATAAATTGTCTCTCCTATTAGTTTCATTTCCCCTTTTTTATTACCAGGATTTATCACATTGTCTAACTTATAATAGGTATTTAATAAATATTTGTTGAGTAATATTTTAATCATACCTCACATCCTGTTCTATCTTTATTATATTTTATCTCATTGGATTAAGATCAAAGTTCTACTTTGTCCAAATCTTTGTGAATCCTACTTTTCTTCCAGGATTATCTAGTTCAATGAGTTTTGTATCATCTGCAATATTAGTAAATAAGCATTTATTAAGTGTGTATTAAGTACCAGGTATGATTTTAAGCACTGGGGATATGAAAGAGTTTGCAATCTAATAAGGGACTACTTAATCCAACCTGAAAATTTGACAAGTGCCATTTATGCCTTCTATTGAGAAAAAATGTAAAACTGTCTAAGTAGGGACAAAGGTAGGCCACTTGGATATTTTAGTAAAACTTTCATTTCAAGTTAATATTGAACCATTCATGATTAAGCCTGAAATGAAGGCCATTATATTATTCTCTAATCTGTCCAATTTTACTCTTGTATAACATATTCTTTTCATTTTTCCAAGAATAATTTACTAAAATTTAGTTAAACCATAACTACAGCATTCCTGTAATCTACTCAGAATCACAGAATCTGAGAATTGGAAGACATATCACTAGTTTATCCAACAACAACAACAACAACAAAAATTCCCACTAAAATATCTTTCACATGACAAGAAACTAGCTGGCCTTTACTTAAGGGTGGACAAGGAAGTACCCACGTCTTGAATCAGCCCCTTCCCCTTAAGGATACTTGCAAATTTTGTGATTTCATGATGAAATTGACTTCTTTGCAACTTCTCCTGATTGTTTCTAGTTCTTCCCTCTGGGACCAAATATATTAAGTCTAAGTCTGTATCAATACACAACCCCTAAGTATTCAAAGACAATTATGACATCCCCCTTCAGTCTTCTTTTTCTCTATACACAACATATGACTTCAGCAAAACATCCCTTCAGTCAAGTTCCTATGACATCAATGTGAAGTCAAAATTGTGACCAAATCTCATTTTAGTTGTTCCACTATGAATATTCTTACAATCTGCCAATACATTTCTTAAACCATGATGCTCAGAAATGAACAAAATAATTTAGGGGATGGCTTCCAGGGCCAAAATACAGTGAAATTTAATGATTTTCCTATTCCTGGTAACTATGACAATTTAGTAACTTTCAGAAAAAGGAATGAAGTTAGCCTGAATGATCTGCTCCTAATGAAACCACACTGATCACTACTTCCTCTTGAAGACATTCACAAACCAGGTTGTGTCTCCTCTTCATTCCCTGTCACGCCACCATGATTAGTAGATTCTCCCTTGTCACTTCAAAGGCTACCTACCTCAAGAGGCCTTTCTTAATTTTTCTATTGTTTCTGTTCTTCACCACAACCACTTTGAATCCTAACTTCTCTGTGAATATTTTTTTATCTCACAGTAGAATGTAAGATCCTTAAAGGCAAGGACTATTTAATTTTTGTATTTATGTCCTCAACACCTACCAGTTAATAAATGTAATGAGTTGATTAATGGTATCATATGCTATATAATTTGTTTTATAACAGTATATGTTATATGTAAGTATGTGAGTCTAGTTTGTAAAAAGTTAATTTCATGTTTTCTGCTCAGTCAGATTGTAAGTTCCTTGAGGGTGTGTGTGTGTCTGTGTGTTTAAAACTCCAGAGTTTAGCATATTATCTGGTATATAGGAAATGTTTAATTAAAAAATTCCTATGGCTTAACAGATTTCACTGTCATCAGTGAAGGCTGTAACTATTTTTTTTTAAATAAGGGTTTTTTTTATCATTATATAATAATGTGGCACGGTTAATTGACAACTGCTAATTAAGATTACACCTTTTCATTTTCTTCTTTATTTACATTTTTATTTCCTCTCCACTAAAGTTACATCTGTTATATTTACTTCTATATTGATTCTAAGCCAATAGGATATCTGATATACTTTTTTTCCTCCTAGAGTCACACTAAATCTTGGATATTTACTTAGGAGAAATCTACATTCAGTCTTCCTATCAATTCTCACTGCTGGAAAGACAGTATGTTGGTAAGAGTGAAAAGTTTGACATGGGCAGATTTCCTCCTCTCTTCAAAGATTCAATGCTAATGTGAACAATAGGAGGTCGGCCCATCGCTAATTGTTATTAGAGAAGAAACACTGATTATCACATGTGTGTGCGTGCACGCGAGAGACATAATAAATACAATCTTAAATATCACAAGGCATGTCACAGGAATGATTTGCAATTGTAAATCCATTAGCAGTGTGCATGAATACTAAGAGTGCTGGCATGCCAGGTTGTGGATTTGCCAAAGAAACTGACATGCTTTTCCGAAAAGGAAGAAAATACCCAGTGGAAAAATGTCTTTCTTCATATGCAATTAGCTCTTTCTAAATTTAAATTACTTTTAATAATCTGCTGATCAGCAATATATCTTAAGTATGTATAAAGTGACCCAAATGTTTATATTAAACATTTGCCATTAGGTGAAAATGCTTAATGAACTCTAACTCCCCCCAAATTGACTGCTGCAAACAGATACATACATACACACACACACACACACACACACACACACACACACACACACACACACACAATGCTCAGCAGATCACATACAGCTGCTGTCCTTGCAAAGCTTGAGAGAAAGCCCCACAGAGTCACAACTCATTGAGCATCCATCCATGAGCACAGGTGCGGCTTCTTGTGGAGACAAAAATTCAATTTAACATATTCCAGTCCACACCTACTTTGCTACTATCTTTTAGGCTTTCATTGGTCTCTGGAGTTGACTTAACTTCATTCTAATTCTGTCATCTAAAACAGCATCAGAAATATAGTGAGATGTAACATAATCCAGATGGCACTGTTATAGAAATTCAAAGACCTGGGTTCTAGTCCTACTTTTATCACTGACTTAGTATTTGAATTGGAGCATGTCCCTTTTCTTCCTAGCCCTTAATAGTCTACTTTGTAAAATGTATGTTGGGACTACACAAATTGTAACATCTATTCTTCCTCTAACATTCTATGTTTTATAATATTCTAAGATTGCTTCCAGTTGTGATATTATCCTTCCTTTTCTACTCTGCTTTTCAATGATTCTAAGATTCTGAAATCCTATTCACGTCAACCATTCTGTGGTCTCTGATTATAAGCTCCCTTCTTCTAGCTCTGAAATTCTTTCTTCTGTTTTTTTTTTTTTTAATTCTGTGTAGTATAGAAAACAAAATATGGCTGGAAATTTTACAAGCTTCCTTCTCTCTACCCTCATCAGTAAATTATTTGAATTGACTCCTTTTCAATGACTTCATGTGGCTAACCACATCTTATTGAAATTTTAGTTACAATTTACCTAGGAAAATTTATCCCAGATACTTCAAACAGAGCTGCAGAATATAAAATCTTATGTGTACATTCTTTCTAAAGTCAGATGTAATGCCTTAGAAATAGATATAATACTTTAGACTTTTTTTGGTCAAATCATGTTTGATTTGGTTAATCTAGGTTGAACAGTAGTTTAACACTGGAAGCTCTTTTAAGTGAGATCATTCCTATATTAATGAGATCCAGTCTGATTCAAGTGAAGGAAAAAAATGATTAAAAAAATAAAATGTCCCCTTGCTGTTATTCAAATGAATGGAAAGAAAGAGGTGGTATTTTTGAAGCGCCTTTTTTTAGCCTAATTGACTTGGATTTGGCTCATCTTGAGTAGGTTATGTTCTCTTATTGTAGCAGTCTTTCACAGTAAAATCATTCGCCTCACTAATGAGCTCCATCCTGATATGACAGGAGGACAGTTTTAAAAACACCCACTGTTTTCTCCCCCATTCATTTAAATAGCAGCAAAAAAGACACCTTTTTTCAAGTCATTTTTATCTCTGGGATTGGGGCTGGAGCTCATTAATGAAGAAATGATTTTACTCCAAAGACCTTTCAGAGTTGAGCTATAACCTAGATTAGGGAGAGCCAGCCTCATGATAACTTTATAAAATGTTACATGTCTTACATACCAACCATCTCTAAGCTGCCTTCCAGAATCAGGAGCTGAGTTCTAATGACAAAGGATAAATAGTTGAAGAATTGATGGTACAACATTTTAGTACCTATAAGGCTCTGTCTCAATAAGTAATAATAATCTATTTCACCAAGTCATACTAATTTCATATTTGCTATTTTGCTGAAGCAAATAGGACAGAGGAATTGGAAAGCCTGCTTAGCAACAGTTATCTACAACACAATCATTTATCCTGGAAAGATGATACCTTGTGACCTATGGACAACTAAAATTGAATCTCAATGGATGGGGACTTCTCATCCTCAAGAGCTTATGAATTCTTTCTGTGTGTGTGTGTGTCTGTCTCCCCTGTCTCTGTTTCTCTCTCAAAAAAAAGAATATTTTCTAATCATGATTTTCATTAAGTTCACTATTACCATCTTCATCATCTTAAGAAGGGGATAGTAGCAGTTGTATCACAAACAGCAATTCACAGTCATTTGTATTGAAAGTGACTTACAAAAATTAATGGACTCTTGGGGTTTTTAGAATTATTATGGGACCAAATTGGATCCAAGAAAATAAATAAAAGAACATTTTAAGGTTATATAGCTTCACTCATGATCTCTTATAATTAATTACAGCAAGCCCTCAAGTGGTACAAGGTTGAAAAATAGTTATTTCAAAGGAGGATCACTGTGCTCTGGAAATCATTTTACTTGTTTCCTTTGTTGTTTTAATGAAAAGCTATAACATCATCTAGATATCCCTAATACACATCTTAATCACCTGACTTACCCCATAGATGACTAAGTCACTTAACCCTAAATGCCTCAGCAAAAAGAAGAAGAAACAAAGGCTGACAAGAGGGAATTGACTTGCTTATGCCACTGAGCAGTATGAGTATCTTGACTCATTGCCATTTTTACCCATTTTTTGTTTAGATTTTCATGCATAGAATAATGTGATTAGAAATATTGCATAGCTCAATGCATGCTTGAAAATAAGTGTTCATTTACACAAATGTCCCAAAATGAAATTAGCTCATTCTTAAAGTAATGAGTTCTTTACTGTTGGAATTCTTCATTCAGTAGCTCGATGAATTCTCTCATGTCAGAATCAGAGAGCTAAGAAGGGCTCTCAGAAGTCATCTAATTCTTTTATTTTACAGAAGGGGAAATTGAGTCCCAAGGAGACTGATTGACTTGTCATAGAGAAAGTCAGAATTAGAGGCATAATTTGAACTCTGACTCCAGAACCAAAATTTTTTTCTACTGAATTATATCTTCTTCCTAGTATGGAGAATCTTCATCCTTGGGTAGGGATTGAAGTAGATGATCACTAAATTCCCTTTTCATTGTGATGTTATATAATTGACTATTTGGTGGGGTTAATCAGAAAATCACAAGATTTTAAATCAGGTTGACTTTTAGAATTAATTTTTAAAATGCTTAAATTAAAGCTGCTATTTGGGCCCTAATGACATGCTTGTCTTTCTAAAGCTTTACTTTAACTGGGTTTAATCTTGTAGGTATTTCATCCTCTTCAGAAGAAAATGCCACCTGCATATTTCTCCTTTTCTCAAGATGTCACCAGTTCATATCATTGGGTAATAAAAATTCCACTTAATGCAGAAGTATTAAGTCAAGGAGCAAGTTGCTGCACTCATGAAAAAAGTGGCACACATCTGCAACATCTTCATTTATCAAGCACTTCTCTCCCCAAATCCAACAGGGATCTCTAACTATCAGGCCCTCCTGTTGTGTGACACTGCTGTGGATCTGCTAATTGGATTTTGGCAAAGTTGATGTCATCTAACAAGAAAAGAGGAAGTAGGTGGGGATTATGTGTAGGAAGGGGGAGAAGGGATGAGTACAGAAAGGGAAAATGGAGAAGAGCAAGCCAAGGCAATGAATGAGTTCTTGACTACTGAGAGTGTTTACATATATATTCATATTCAAGGATAGGATGATACAGAATCATATATAGGCAATGAGATCAAATGGAAGTCAAAGTATCACATCCCAGTCCCCAACAGTAGTTATAAAGTTGAGATTCAAATCTGCGTTCTACTTTAATGGAAATATCAGATAATCCAAACAGAATTTAAAAAATATTGTCATCATGACATAGTGAAAAAAAGAACTGGATTTGGAGTCAAAACAGCAGTTGTTGTATTTATTACCTATTCAATTAACTTTTCCTCTCTGGTCTTAGTTTACTCCAGGGATTAAACCAAATGGTCTTTAAGGGCCATCCAGTTACTATATTATCTATTCTTATCAAAGTTATTCTAATTAGTCATTCAAGAAGCATTTACTGAGTGTCTACTGTGTGCCATGCACTATACTATGCACTGAGAATGCCAAGAAAGGCAAAAATAAAAATAACAAATCTTTCTACTTAAGAAACTCACAGTCCAAAGGGAAAGAAACAGCATGAATGCAACTATGTGCAAACATTATCAATACAATGTAAATCAAAGATAATCAATAGAAGAAGGGCATTGGGATTATTTATACTAGGGTTAACTACTTCTTTTTCCTCTATTAGATTATATGCTCCTTGAAGGTAGGGACTATCTTTTGCCTTTTTTGGTATCCCAAGGCACTCTGTATAGTGTCTGACATATAATGGGGATTTAATAAGTATTTATTTATTGGCTGACAATTACACACATATATGTATATATTGTTATTCAGTCATTTCCAACTCTGTCATTGCTTGGATCATAATGTTAGTAGAGTTTTCTTGGAAGAGATACTGGAATGGTTTGCCATTTTCTTCTTTAGTGGATTAGGGCTAATAGAGATTGTGACTTGCCCAAATTCACAGTTAGTATCCAATGATTTGAATTCAAGTGTTCCTGACTCCAGGCAGTGCTCTATCCATTGAGCTATTTGCTGCCTATATATGTGCATGTAGGAGTATATATACACAATATGGAGGTATCATAGGTATATGTGTGTGCATATATATATATATATGCACATATGTAATACAAACTTATACATGCATTGCAATTTTACATATATACACATTCTATATATGTATACATACATATTTTGCTGTTTAATCCACAAAGATAAGATTTGACTTCATTCGTGTATATGGTCAAAAGGAAAGCTTATTTTCTCACTCAAAATAGGGAATTCAAATACATTCTTCAGATTAAGAAAAGCAGATCTAAATTTTGCTCAGTCAACCTATAGCTTGCCTTGTGTTTAGTTATTTTTAATTTGTGGTTTTTTAAAATAATAGCTCATTTCCCATAGAATTATATAGTATGACATAAGTAGGAATTCATTCATAGTTGAGGGAAAGTGAAGTGGCTTGTCAATGGCATAACACATGTTATGCCTGCCACTTTGTTTAACATATAGGTCAGTAATAAAGAGAAGCCTTGGAAATTTTCTTTAGCAGAAAAAATAGACATTGATGTATAGATAATGCTAGAATGCAGAGTATTTTTGAAAGTCAACTTCTGCGTCATTTTTTAAAATTACTTTTTAAGAGAACTCACCTAAAAAGGTGAATAGTGAAATATTCCCTTAAGTTGCAGATTTATATTTGAAAGAATCCAGGACTTTGATTTGATTTTCTATATTTCCAATTGCTATTTCAGTTAAACAACACATTTCAAATTAAGATGGTTACTAGTTTAATCAAAAATCAATTAGAAATATTAATAAACAAATGCTGTCAACTTCCACTTAAAGTAAAGCAAGCTTTTTCATTTTCAATAAACAAACAATTGCTAATCACTGTTTTTATCAATATTATAGAAACATGCTATGCAATTTTCTTCCTCTGAATGGAATATAACAATTATTAACAAATTCTTACCAGAATTAACCTTCCAGTATAAAGCATAGAAATTAATAAATATTGTCACTTTGTATTTTGTGAAATGAAAAATTATACAATAGGCAGTGTAGTGCAGTGAAAAAAGAATTGGGTGACGAAGGGCTAAGTCTTTATCACTTTATCTTTTCAGGTCATCATTTTTCCCATCTGACAAATTATAGAATTTAACAAGATGATTCTTCAAGCTTTTTCCAACTCTTTGTTCTAAGAGTGTTTGCAGTTCTAATGCTTTAGGGATTGAATATTCTAAGGCTTTTTCTGTATTGTGATTCTCCATGGAACATAAAGAAAAAGGAAACATTTTTAAAAGAAAATATTCTAAATTCAACATTAAATTAGATCCCCAAATTTCAGAATGGATAGAGACTTCAGGGTTGACTAATCCAAAGTGTACCAATAATAAGGTAGACCATTTACAAGATTCCTGACAAGTTGTCATTAGTCCCATACTCTTCATTTAATAATTTCCAGTTTAGGTAAAGCTACTACCTCTCAAAGTGGCCTATTTTCCAACAGCTCTAATTCTTAGGAAATTCTTTCTCATACTAAGCCTAAATCTACTTCTCTAGAACTTGCTCTAATTACTTCTATTTTTGTTTCTCAAAAAAATAATTTAAAATTCTTCCCAATGACAATGCAGCAAATGTTTGAAGCCCATAATCTATCCCTTAAATATTTTCTTTTCTTCAAATTGACATTTCCCTGTTCTGTCAATCAGTTCTGTAATAATATAGTCTATAGTCCCTGCTGCCTTTTGGTCTCTTCTCTTTAGAAAAATCCACTCCAATTTGCCAGCATTCCTCCTAAAATACAAGTGAGTTTGACTAAAGCAATTAACAGCTAGACTATCATCACCTCCCCTCATTCTGAAGCCTATATTTCTTAAAGCTAGCTAATACCTTATTAAGCTTTAAGTTCCACTATATTACATTGTTGATTCCTATTGATTGTTCAGTCCACAAAAGCCACAGATATTTTGCACAGAAATGGTCGTCTAACTAAGTCTTCCCATTCTGCACTCTTATAGTTGACTCTTTTTAATCTCAAATAGGAGGACTGTACATTTTTCTTTATTAAATTTTTTGCCCCATTGTTCTAACCTATTGACTCAGTTTGGGTTCCTGACTTAATCACCCAACATATTAGCTATTCCTCCCAATTTTGTATCATCTGTATGTAATCAGTTTGACTCTGGTTTCATCCAGGTCATTGAAATAACATATTGAAAAGCACAAATGCATAGTTAATCAATCCCTGAAGGACCTTACTGGTGACTTTCCTTTAAGTTGACATAAAAGACGTCTTCTCTTTGGGTATAGTTATGGAAGCAGTTCTGAAGTCACTCGACTATCTGAAATCACTGGACTATTCATCCATTCTAGATGACCCAATTTGTCCAAAATGATCGTCTGAGACACTTACTCAAAAGGCTACATAAATAAACCATGCAGAGCATATAATCTACTAATTTATTTTCTGTTTCCTCTACCCTGACTCCCACAAAAAAAATTGAGATTCTGCTGACAAGAGCTATTTTTAATGAAACTATGTCATTTCTTATAATTGCTGCTTTCCTTTCTAAATGATCATATTGTTTTACTTTCTTATTCACATTCAAGGTAATATCCTTTCAGTCACTGATTCAACTCCTCAAAGTCATCCTTAATTCTTCCCCTGACCCTTATCTTCTCTAATCCCCATACCCATTTAGTTGCTAAATCTTGTGAATTCTACCTTCATGACACCTGGTATATCTGTTCCCTTTTTTCTATATATGTATCATACCACCTTAGTTTATGTGTTTATTGTCTCTGCCTTAGCTTGTTGAAAACACATTCTAATGGGAGAGTTATGTATCTACATATTTATACATATATACGTGTATGTATAAATATAGCTATATGTATACAGACATTGCATTTATATGCATTTACATATGAAAATACAAAATTAAGATCAATTTCCTTAGGATGCTCAAAAGGTTAACAAACTATGCATACCCTCTGATCCAGCAGTGTTTCTACTGGGCTTATATGCCAATGAGATACTAAAGAAGGGAAAGGGACCTGAATGTGCCAAAATGTTTGTGGCAGCCCTTTTTGTAGTGGCCAGAAACTGGAAAATGAATGGATGTTCATCAATGGAGAATGGTTGGATAAATTATGGTATATGAATGTTATGGAATAGTATTATTCTATAAAAAATGATCAGCAGAATGATTTCTGAGATGCCTGGAGAAACTTACATGAATTGATGCTAAGGGAAATGAGCAGAACCAAGATTTTATTGTACACATCAATGGTAAAATTCTACGATGATAGATTCTGATGGACATGACTCTTCTCATCAATGAGATGATTCAGGCTATAGTTCCAATAATCTTTTGATGATGAGAACCAACTACACCCAGAGAGAGGTCTGTGGGGACTGAGTGTGTATCACAACACAACATTTTCACTTCTTTTATCGTCACTTGCTTGAATTATATTTTCTTTCTCATTTTTTTTTCTTTTTGATATGATTCTTCTTGTGCAGCAAGGTAATTGTATAAATACACATTCCTATTTTGGATTTACATATATTTTTACCATGTTTAACATAGATTACTTGCCATCTAAGAGAGGAAGTAAGTTGTAGGGGGAATTGGAACACAGTTTTGCAAAGATCAATGGTGAAAAATTATCTTTGCATATGTTTTGAAAATAAAAAGCTTCAATAATAATAATAATAAAAGATCAACTTCCTTAACCTGGCTTTCAAGATTTGTCAAGTTCTTTTCTAGCTCTATTTCCCACTATCTGAAATTTATTCAACAAATATATATATATATATACTATTTTATAGCAACTCTTTCACCTTTTGTATCCCATTTCTCTTGGTATCAAGCATAAAAATATGTAAATTACATATGTAAGCCTATATACATATACATATATGGTGCTTGATAATGTTAGTAATTTAACAATAACAACAAAACAATATCAATATAAACATTAATCTATAATACTTAAGGCATTAAAATATTTCCTCATTATAAGCCTCTGAAAATAGTAACATTACTATGATCATCCCCATTTTATAACAAAAGAAGCCAATTCCCTTAATATTGAATTGACTATAATTAATAGAGAAATGCCTATACACCACCATTTCATAAATAAAGGGAAGCAGTATTTGGGAGGTAGAAAAATTTAGTAGAAAGAGACCTTGATTTCTAGTCAGAAGACTTGGATTCAAACATCATCTCTGCTATTTATCATCTATATGACCTTGAGCAAGCCATTCTGCTTCCCTGTGTCTTGCTGTAAAATGAGGAAATTGAATTGAATTCATCCTACTGTCTTTTTCAGTCCTATATCTGTGATCCTATGAAAAAAAAATCACAGATACCCAGACAGCTGTGCAAACATTGAACTGATAAATTCATGATTTTCAAAATAGGCTGCCTGTTGAACATGAATATTCACAACTTGTTACCCTCTTCCTGTGGTATATACTTAGAGTCAAAGAATAGAATCACAGAATTTTAATACTGGGTGGGCCCTTAGAATGATGAAAGATGGAATGTCAGGGTAGAAAGAAATTTTAGAATCACAGAATGTAGAGTTTCAGACTTACAAGATACTTTAGAGATTATGGAATATCTGACATTCTAATTTCCTAGGAACTCTGTGTACGTGTGTTTTATTGAGTCATTCTATCTCACCTGAAGATCTGAAAAAAATCTCTATCCATAACCATATCTATATCTATATGTTTATCTATCTATAATATTATTTAAATTTTTCATATCTTGAGCAACATTCCGTTTCATCCCCTAAAAAAGATTCTTGACCTAACCATCAGGAGTTAAACAAAAGCATTTAGTGTCATTCTGGAAACTAGAATTATGGCAGTCAGGGGATACTCTAAGTATCTATAGGCTGAATGTATCTGGGTACCAACTGAGGATACCTTTACCTTTTAACAAGATTTTCACATAGTTGTGACAGAAAGAAATTGAGCAGACTACTGGGTTGATGGTGTAGATAAAGGGCTACTGCCGAGCAGTGCAGACGCTGTACTGCAATCCCTCACTGGATAATTAGTACAGTGACACACTATTTTCCTGGGTACTTATAAAAGGCAGCACTTGAGCCACATAAACAAATACAGACTTCTTGCCCAGCATGTGTCATATGTGAATAAAACTTATCTTTAATAGCAGCTACAACAATTGGTTCGACAGTTGTGGTTGAAGTGTCATAGCAATACAACAAGGTCCACCTAATGATATAACTAAAAGATCGATCTTAGTAAACTAACCAAACAACTATATTTCTTCAGAGAGATAAATGGGGGAAGTTACTTATAAAAAATAAGATGAGTGTAAGAGGATGTGTTTGTGCATGTGTGTGTGTGTGTGTGAGTGTCCTTAGATGACTGTAAAGGGGAAATGAATGCAAAAAGATGCAGAAATAGAGATGAGGCAGTATATATACATTTATAATATGCTCATATGCAGATATATGTGCATGGGTGGATATGTGAGTGTGTATGTGTATAAAATGAACACATCCTTCTCTTCCTTTTACCAATATTTCTAGCACCCAAAACTGTCACCAGGCCAGGCATCGGTGGTTTTAACTGGCTATTTTCTTAATATTGCCTCCTCTCATGTTGATTGATAACCCAGTCAGACAATGTCAATGGATGCTACAGAAAAATGGATGGATCTATCTTAACTAAATATTCCCCACTAATTACATGCAATAAGAAGGACCTAGGCAGCTGTATGAAAATGTGGTAAATGAACTGTTGCCCTAGAAATTCCAGATACCCCCAATATTCAGATGTTTGCTAAATCTCTCTTTTATTGTTGTGCAATTGTGTTCATCTCTTTGTGACTTTGTAGACTACAGCATACCCATACTGACAAGGTTTGCTTAGTAAAGATACTAGAATGGTTCATCATTTCTTTTTTGAGTTCATTAAGGCAGAGAGGAAGTGACTTGTCCAAACTCACAAAGCTAGTATCTTAGGCCAAATTTAAATTCAGGTCTTTCTGACTCCAGGCCCAGTGCTCTATCCTCTGAATGACCTCACTGTCTCTATCATCATTTTATCAGTGATTACCCCTATCACTTCCAGTATCAACCAGAGAAAATCCCAAATATCTTAGTATAACTGAAGCTAATGTACAAATGACTTTGATGACAATTAGCAATATTTATAACCAGGATTAAAAAAAAAAAAAAGATTATCACAAAAGAGACAAGGTGTCCTGCATCTCCAATAAGGATAAGAATGAGATTAAATTTATTTTTTTGGACCAAGTGAATAGGGTTTGTAAAACCTTGAGATTCCACCCCCACAGAAGAAATGTAAGTGACTTCTAGCATCCCCTTCCAAAACTACTGATTCTTACATATAGGGATGGTAGATGAACTCTCCTGACTGTGTAGAATACATCAGACTCTGTGCTCAAACTGACTAAATTAATATAATTTGTCACTTGATACAGTTATAAGGATCTGAATGTTTTCCTTCACTTCAATAAAAGTTGTGCTTAAAAACTGGTCCCAAAGCCATGAGGCAAGTGCCCTATGTACCTGTCAAGCAACAAGGCTTGTCAAAATAAACTTCCTCATAGGAACTCATGATTAGTATTGCTGTTTGTGCTAGGAACTATCTTTTCCTCTAACAAAAGACAATGTTAGAAGATTCTTATGCTTCACAAATGATTTAACAAATATGTTTGCTTTTTGAAAAAAAATTCTGAGTATTTGGAATAAGATGGAATAAGCATTTATTGAGCTCTTACTATATGCCAGACACTATGCTATGCACTTTACAAATATGCTTTTCTAATAAAATGAGATTTCTTGTACATGCCATACCTCTAATACATAGAAAATTTTGCAAATGAAATTCATCTAGATTATTAATCCATTTAAGCAGAAACCATTTCATATACCATCATCACCACAGTGCTTTAATGTTTACAAAAAATTTTTTCTTAAAACAATACTGAGTTAGGTAATGAAGCCTTAGCCCCATTTTATAGTTGGGGATAATGAGTCATAGTATCAAGGTTAGAAATCAAAGCCAAGTTTATTTCTTCAGTGTATGTTCATCTCTGTGGGAAATCAAGGGTCCAAGAAGTTTCTACAAAGGTATTTTCTATAAGGCATCTCATTGGAATAAAACTGCTCTCTTTGCTACAAGAGACTATTCAATAAAAATAATTGTATTATTATTTTAAACATGCTTAGAAAATGAAAGGCAGGTATATATCTGAGGGAAAATAAAAGAGAAAAAAGATGTAATGTTTTGTAATAATTATATAAAAATGTCTAAATATCAGAAACATTCTAGGGTTGCTACTGCTAATAAATGCTAAGGACATCAAAAGGATGTTTTTGGTTTTTTTAGTTATTTTGGGGAAAAGAGGAGGATCAAAGCAATGGATGGCACAATGATAATAGATAATTGTACAAAGGCTGAATTACTCAATTCTTATCTTTCTTCAATTTTCTCTTCTGGGGAGAAAGATTTTTGCCACAGGAATGATAGGGTGGAAACTAGTTGAAACTGAAAATGAATCATGGGTTTAGATGAACTCAGTGAATTCAGTGCTCCAGGACAGGAAAAACTATAACCTAAAGTATCAAGAGTTTTCATGGTATGGTGGAAAAATTATTATATTTATTATTATTATTTGAATAATAAATCATTTATTTTTTTCTAATCGTTAAAAAAATTACAACATAATTCTTGTAACAAATATATATAATCAACAAAACAAAATCTACAGCTATGTCCAAAACTGCTCCATTCTGCACAACAAGTATAGAGTTATTATGACTAAAGTATTTGGAGGTAGATAGTGCTCTTTATCTTTGGTCTTCTGGAATCATTGTTACCTTTATGCTAATCAAAGCTTTTTGAAAGATTCTATGTCTAATATTGAAAGGAGAGATTGGTATTCAAATGCGAGGTTTGATAGTTCCTATCTTTGTGATCTAGAGAAAGACATTTCTCCTCTTTACATCTCAAATTCTCTTTTAACTTAAGAAGGTTCCACATGATGGCCTGTATTATTCCTTCTTTCTCTCCATCTATGGGGTTTATTAATGAATACTTGTTTTTTGTTGATCTACAATCAGTTTTGTTTTTTTTGTTTTTGTTTTTGTTTTTTGTTTTTTGTTTTTTGTTTTTTATATCACAGATAGCTGAAGAGATACCCAAGGATTGATTTTCAAGATATGCTAAAAGAGTGGAGTCCAGAAATTTTAGGCTGGTGAGTTGACATATAATCTTGGTAAAATTCTAGATCACATTAGTAAATAATTGTTTTAATGAACATTTAAAAAGGGAAATTATCGTGAAATGCCATCATAATTTTATCAAGATATCATGTCATATCAACACTTTTTGTAATAGCAAAGAAATGGAAATAAAGTAGAAGCCCATCAATGTAGGAAATGACCAAACACACTATATTACATGAATGTAATGTATTATCATTGTATTATAAAAAATGCTTACAGAAAAGAATAGAAAGACTTCTATGAACTGATGCAAATGAAACTAAGCAGAAATAAGAAAACACTAAACAAAATGAGTACAACAATATAAATAAAAAATACAAAAACAACATAATAATCTAAATTGTTCTGAAAAAAAAAGCTATGGAAAGGCGCTTCTTCATGCTACTTTGTAGAGATAGAAAACTATGAGTATGCAAAATTGCATATAATGTCAGTCTCAAATTTTCCTAACTTTCAAAATTCTTTGTGATAAATGATTGTTCTTTGGAAGAAAGATGTAATATAGAGGGTTATATTGAGAAAAATAAATAATATAAAAGCAGAAAATATCAATAAATATATATTTTTAAAAAGCCATACCAGTCAGAGCAAAGACAACAAAGAAAAGGCAGGGATTTATTTGAGCTCTCCCCCAAACTCATGACACATATCTTTGAATAATGACTCTAAACAAAATAAAGTGACAAAATCTACAAAGACTTAGCCCAAGACAACTTGGAATGTCAGCAGGAAAGGTCTGCTATAACAGGGTAAAAGAAAAGGTTGCACTAGCACAGATCAGTGAGGCAAACCGGGAATAATCTTTGGGATGACTGAATCAGTGGCAATTGTGGTGGTACCCAGACAATTTAGTCTATAGACAGTAAAAGGATCAGACTACAGAGCAAAGGAAAATAACTGTCAGCATCAAGAGTAGAACTCTATTGCATTGCTTATAATTGTATTTGGGTCAAAGTTCTGGGTCTTAATCTTAGTGTGAGGAGGAATACTAGCATAGCAAAGCTTGTGGATACAGGGGAAAAGGGACCTTAGTCACAGTTTCAGGGTTTAAAAGAATGCTTGTGGTAGCTCAAAAACCAATGCACATTACAGAGTAATAAAGAAACCTCTCCCACCTTGAAAAAGTCAAAACTTTCAACTCCTCAGAATTACTTCTGAAAACAACTGCACAAAAAACCTGAAGTTTGAGACAATGCACCCTTCAGCATGGAAAAAGAGAACCATTTTAGTATAGAGATAAAAGTAAAAAAATAGGATGTAAAATGAGAAAACAACAAAAAAATAAAAATTCTGACTGTATAAAGTTACTACGATGATCATGAGGATCAAAATACACACTTAAAAGAAAACAAGTCAAGTTCCCTACATCCAAAGCCTCAAATTAAAATAAAATTTGGTTTCAGGCCATAGTAAATCTTATTATTTTTTTTTAATCAAGGAAGAAAGAGAAAAAAATTGGAAAGAAAAATGAGAATGATGCAAGAAAATCATGAAAAAAATCAACAGCTTGGTAAATGAAACACACACACACACACACACACACACACACACACACACACACACACACAAAATCTGAAGAAAATTACACCTTAAAAAACAGAATAAGCCAAATGTTAAAAGAGGCACAGAAATCCAATGAAAAGGAAAAGAATTGGCCAAATGGAAAAAAATATAAAAGCATAGTGAAAAATGTAATTCCTTAACAGTTAGAATTGGGCAATTAGAAACTAATAACTTCATGGGACATCAAAAATAATCAAACAAAATCAAAAGAATGAAAAAAATAAAGAAAATGTAAAATGTCTTATTTGACAAACGATTGCTCTGGAAAACAGATCAAGGAGAGATAATTTTAAAATTATTTCACTGCCTAAAACTTGTAATAAAAAAAGAGTGTAACCACCATCTTTCAAATGGAAAACTGCCCTGAAATTTTAAAATCAGAAGATAAAATAAAAATTAAAATAATCTAGTGATGACCCTCTGAAAGAGTTTTCCAAAGGAAAACTCTCAAGAATATTATAACCAAATTCGAGATCTCCCAAATCAAGGAGAAAATATCATAGAGAGCCATTCAAGATAACATAGAATTTAGCAGTTCCACATTAAATGATAAAAGGGTTTAGAATATTATCTTCCAAAGGGCAAAAGAGCTAGACTCACCTTGCAAAACTGAGTACAATTCAAGTATTAATTATCTTAATTACCTGACATAAAAGAGGCCTGAAAGAGACTTTATGATATAAGAGAAATGGGGAAGTGGGGAGGAGAGAACATAAACCATATTCCCATTGGAACTGGCTCAAAAAGGGAATAATATACTCACTCAATTGGGTGTAGAAATCTAACTTACTAATTGCAAAGCTGTTGGATGAGCAAGCTGTGAATGACTTTGCTATCTCAGAAATTCAATGATCCAAGTTGTTGTATATGATTGTGATGGAATATTGTTATACTTTAAGAAATTATTACTAGGATGCTCTCAGAAGAAAAAAAATATTTACATGAACTGATGCAAAATGAAATAAGCAGAACCAGGAGAACATTGCACATAGTTATAGAAATATAGTATGATGTTCAAGAATAAATAACTTCACTATTCTCAATAATACAATGATCCAATACAATTCTGTGGGACTTAGAATGAAAGATTCAGTTCATCTCCAGAGAAAGAATTGGTAGGGGCTGAATGCAAATGACAGATACCTTTTCTTTCCTTTCTTTATTTTTCTAGAGTTTTATTTTGTCTGTTTTCTTTCACAGAATATCTTACGTGGAAATGTATTTTGCATGATAACACATATATAAATTATGTCAAATTGCTTTCATTCTCAATAAGAGAGGAGAGGGAAGGAAAAAGGAACAGAATTTGGAACTCAAAATTTGAAAAAAAAAAAGAATGTAAAAATATAATTGAGAAAAAAATAAGATTTTAAAAGAAGTTTATGCCATATGAATTTGATTCTCTTTTAGTAAAGTAATTGGACTAATTTACTTAGATTCTAGCCATTTGGCAATATCTCATATTCTACTCATGAAAAAAATAGAGAGATATGAGGATAATAGAGGTAGATGATAGATTCAAATCTTATTAAATCATTAGACCAAAAAAGAATTAATGTGCTGATATCATTTTGAAGTATCTAGTAGAAGGTTATATCCTTGGCCCTGTGCTGCTAAGCATTTTTCTCAATGATCTGGATGAAGGAATAGATGTTTTTCAAATCAAGTCATATAAGGCGGAGCAGAAATAAATGCACTGCTTGAATACTATAAGAAGAAAATTGATATAAGTAAATAGTTCTGTGCTTAAATTTTAAAAAATGAAATGTACATAATCTAACATAAAAGAGGCCTGAAAGAGATTTTATGATGTGAGAGAAATGGGAGAAATGGGGAAAGTGTTCATGAACCATACTCTCATTGGAATTGCCTCAAAAAGGGAATAATATACTTACTCAGTTGGGTATAGAAATCTATCTTATTAATAGTAAAGCTATTGTTGTAAAAATATCTAGGTTTTTTATTCAACTACAAACTCAATAATATGACATTTTAGAGTACTAACCTAACTGACTTGGATTAGAATGTTTTTGACACATACTGACTGTGAGCCTGCGCAATTCACTTAATCTTTCAATGTTCTAAATGACTTTTTAAGACTTCAAATTGTACTGAATATTCTCAACCACATGGGCAGGTGAAATTTCCCTTTCTGGGAATTCCTTATAAAACCGTCAGAATTCTAGTTATTATCACTATTCTTTATTGTACAAACTCCATACTATTATAATAATATAAAATGCAGTCAGAAAAGCTATTGCTAGCCTTAACTATCAAAAAAGAAAAGAAAAATTTTAAATAATATCCATTATAAATGATAGTTTCATTATGTTCTGCTTCTCCGAGAAAACATCTAGTGCATATCCTACAATTCTTGATATCTTATTTTAGAAATATTGTTGACAACTTAGACCACATGTAGGTCTCTAAAATATTAAGAACATTGAACACCATTTTATAGGAAGTTCAGCTGAAGAAATTGGGAGATGTAGGGATACAAGGGAGAATAAGATCTTTGTCTTCAAGGGTTCTCATGTTTTTCATGATGAAAATTAGACAAATTAGATTTGGCCTCAGAAAGCAAAAACTAGGAGTAATGGGCAGAAGCTGAAAGATGTTATTTTTGATTGACATAAGGAGAAACAACTTCAAAATTAAAACTGTCCAATTGTATAATGGAATGCCTAGGACGCTGTGGTTTTTGCTTTACTAGGAGTCTTCAAGCAGATGCTGCAGAACCACATGGCAGGTAGCTACAGAGTGAATTCTTGGTCATGTATGATGTAAATTAGATGGCCTTTGAAATCTCTTCTGATTCTGTGATTGTGTAAATTTAGTAAATTCTATGATCTAACACAATTAGGTATATTTTTAAAAATATATATTACAAAATAACTACCATTTGCAATTCACTATGCAAAGAAGTTTAAATAATAGAAAGCTGAATAAATTATTTCCTCTGGAATCTTACAGTCTAACAAAAGAATTAAGGTACATATTTTTTTAAAAAGCCTATGACAAAAGTTTACTTTTATATTAAAGTTAAAAATTTATTTAGTACTTTTATCAGAATGAATCCCTGAAGAAGATACTGACAATCTGACTTATTTACCTATGTTAGAGGATTTTAAACTAGAATCTGCATGACTTGACTTCATATTTATTATTTGTTCCCCTATAATTATCTTTCTTTCCTTGCAAATCACACAAAGCAGAGCACCATAACCATGCAAAAAAAAAATTGATATTGTAATGAAGAACATTAGATTTGGAGCCAGAAACCCTGGACTGGCATCCCTTTCTGCTACTTACTAGTACTAATATATCTCTACTCTCTCATCTTAAAATGAGGGAGTCGGGCTCTTCCTATTCCCCCTTCTCTACTTATACAAAAGATTTCAATTTTCTGTGATTTTATCTAAAGTAGGAAAAGTATGTATATCATATCACAAAGAGAAAAATTGACAAGAAACCTAAACTTTCCAATAAAATTTTAGATGGTGTGATATTTTCCCCCATCATTTCCTGACACTTAATTGTTAAACCAAAATTTATTTTAGGTACCTCTTAAGGAAACATTGCAGATTTTACATCAGGAAAATGTCTATGGCATGCAGGGTTTCTCTAGGTCTGCATAAGAGGATGGATGAGAGAATTGGTTAAATTGACAAGAAGTTCAGTGAATGAATTGAAACAGCTACTTGAAATGGAATTGGGAAATTTACTTGCTTCTATGAGATTCCCTAAGGAGATGAAAACATCTATGGCTAGAAAGGTACATTTAGAAGTCTGTTCCAGTGTCAATCCTTGAAAATTGACTGTTTTCTAGGTGTCTTCTCTAACCATGGACTAAACAGCTGTCAAAGATTCTAGCTAGACTGTTAGGTAGTAATAAAATGTGCCCACTGAGCTCACACAACAGCCATTGGCCACATTTCCACAGTTCCACTGCATACAAGTGGAAAAAAGACAAAATAGCTTGGAGCAAATCATTGGAATTTCAGACTTTAAGTGAGTAGTTCCATGTAACATACACATCTTAATCCCCAGAGGAATTGTTCAGGGGCATCTGAGCCACAGAAGTGTATCTATAAAACTTACCTTCACAGAGTGTTTTCAGACTCTTTTCTTAGACTAGAAAAAAAAGGTAAAGCTATTTCAGTTCACTAGACAGTCATATCTCCTTTTAAACTACAGTAATGTCACACTTCAGCATGTCCAGTAGTGCCATAGTGTATGTAGTAGGAAAAACACATCTAAAAACGGAGTCAAATATTATTTTGGAAATAGTTATTAGCTTAAGGCTAATTGGACAGTTAGGTGGCAGAGTGGATAGGGTGTTGGACCATGAATCAGAAAGACATCTTACTGAGTTCAACTCTGGCTACAGATACTAGCTGTTGATTCTGGGAAAGTCATTTATCCTATTTGATCTCAATTTCCTCATCTGTAAAATGGGCTGGAAAAGAAAATGGTAAATCACTTCAGTATCCATCACAAATGGATCCACAAAAGAGTAAGATATGACTAAAACAACTAAAAAACAAACATAGGTTTTTTATGACATTTATATTAGTAAAGAAACAAAAATCCATTCTGCCAAACCAGATTCCTGAGAGATGAAAGAATATATCTTCCTTTTAGAAGTAAGGCTACAGATTAATACTTATTAAGAATGTATATTATCTCTTTATCCCTCAGATTTCAGAAATAGTATTTAAGGATCCAATTATGAACCAGGTATGAACCAGGTAGATGTCAGGATCAGTGTGACATAAGGGGCCACTCTTAAAGTTAGCAAGATCTGGGTTCGAACCTTGCCTCTAATACGTATTATAATATTAATTATATTGTAATAATTAATTATCATTAATCTAATATTAATAATACAATATTGAGAAATTCATTTAACTTTTTGATTCTCTAGAGAACTCTCAGTAAGCCTCCACGTACAAGTTGCTAATCAGTATTGGTGAAGAGAATTTTCATACTGAGATGTCCCACAGTATTGAAATGATAAGTTTACTGTGTGGGAAATATGGAAGCACCACATGAGACATTAGCTAGTTTGACCACAAAAGTACAAATAATCCTCATTAAAACCTATCCTAAATATTCTTATCTTATCATCATTTCTTGTAGTTAAAAAAAAAAAAAAACCTCTAATACATTTACTTGCCACAATTGCTTCAGCTATATTTCCTATTCATGAGCAACACCTTAGTTTCCAGTTCTTTGCCAATATATAAGGAGCCACTATAAATATTTTGCCTGTAAAGACCTTTTCCCTCCTGCTTTGACCTTTTTGGGGTCAAAGAGATATTACTAATTTGTTTGACTATATAGAGTTTAGTGACATTTTAAGTAGAGTTCCAAATCATTTTGAGAATGGTTATATGAATTCATAGCTCTAGACAACAATGTATTACCGTGTTTTGTTTTTGTTTTGTTTGTTTGTTTGTTTTTAATCTCAAAAACCTTCCAACTATAAATAGATACCTATATGTACCCATATTTACTAAATTTTTCTACTCTGACAAATATGAAATGGAATATCAGAGGTTAGTTACAATGTGCTTTTCTCTAATTGCTAATAATTTTTTTTTTGTCTTTTTAAATGTTTTTTGCTTGGTTAGCTTATCTTCGATTGGTAACCATTGTTCATATCATTTAGACATTTATTTATTTGAAAATGATTCTTCTAATATATATTTGAACTAGTTCCACATATATCGTAAGTGTGAAACCTTTATCAGAAAAATTTTTCTGTGAAGATTTTTCCCAGTTGTTTTCTCTATGATTTTAACTGTCATAATTTTCATTCAAAGATTTTTCAATTTTAATGAATCAAAATTGTCCAAATAAATGTTATGATCTCTATATATTATTTTACTATAAAATCTTTCCCTAATCATAGCTATGATAGTTTCCTTTCTCCTATAATTTTTTTATAATGAGTCATTTTTATATCTAAGATATGTATTCATTTTGAAATTATACTTATATATGGTGGAAACTGCAGATCTAAACAATTTTTGACATACTGCTTTATAATTTTCCTAGAAATTTTTGTAAATTAGTAATTTGAGTCTTTCCCCCAATGCTTGAGGGCATTTACATTTATTGAAAACTATCGAACTATGCATATCTTTTCTGGTATTTTTCTACTAGTCATTTCATGGATTAGCTTTTTTTAAAAAATTAACCAATATATAATAGTTTTGACTATTACTATAACAAAATATAGCCAATATTTGGTACATTTAGGTGGCCTTCCTTTATATTTAATTCATCTTTTTCCTTGAGCTTCTTGAATAAACCATTGCTCAGCAACAAGTAACCTATTAAGTTTTATCTTGAATTTTGTAAGAGTTTTGTTGATTATATTCTTATGGATCCTCTATGTGTCTTATAAAATGGAGTCTCATATATTTTGGATAGTCTATAATTATTGTGAACAAAATTACTCTTCTATCTCTTACTATTGGATTTTGTTGGTAATGATACATATATGTATATGTGTGTGTGTACACACGTATATACACATATATGATATGTGTCCATTCAAACACTCATATGTGTAATGATTTATTTTTATTTATTTTCTAGCCTGCAAAATTGACAAATTATATTATTTGTTTCGTTTAACTTTTTTTATTATTTGTCCATTTTTTTTTCATAAATTATAGCTTTCTCCTAACCTATGTTGGGCTCACTTTTCAGCTCATTTTCTTGCTTACTTCATAAGCTCCACTGAGTCCAATTATTAACATCATATAAAAGATATCACTGCATATAAGACCTAGTCTCTCTCCTGACCTTCAGTACCTCATATATCATCTATCTACTAGAAGACATCATTTTGATGACCTGTCAGCATCTGAGATTCAATATATACAAAACTGAAATTCATCTTCTTTCTTATTTCCAAATCTACCCATCTTCAAAAATCACCTGCTATGCTTTGTAAATCATATAGTGTATATTAATCTAACTTATTAGTAGTATCAACAGCCATCTCAGGAGTAGTTTCTCTTTTGAGAATTTTACTCTCTTCCCAGTAAATATTTGTAACTCCACAGTTAACTTTGTTTTTCCTCCCTTCTTTTTCACTTTCCATAGCTAAGTTCTATTGTTTTTTTGTTGTTGTTCAGAACTCAGACATTTCAACTAAGCCCTTTATATATTTTCATAAAATATATAAGCTGCCTTTCAAGACTGAAATACAAATCTGTTTTATCTGAAAATTTTTTCTGAGATACTTATTAGTATTATCTCTTTATTGTTATCATTATTGTTAACACCTTCTTCAACTTTCCCCAAGCACTATCAGTGAAAAAATGCTACATTTAAAGCTGAAAATCATGATATTCAGATCTTTCTTCTGTTACTCATTATATGTATGACCTTAGTATAGTCACCTGCCTGCACTTCAGTTTCCTTAATTGTAAAATAAATGAGTTTGACTGAATGATCTTTGAAATTTCTCCCCATTCTAGATCTTTGTTCCTATGATTAAAATCTATGTAACATCCACTATTCCTCAAAATCATGTTTGATTTTCAGAGGAAACTACTATTTTAAAGATTCTAAGGACTAATACTATAGGTCTTTAATCTTTTGGGGGAATATATTTTATTTTGTTTATTTTTTTTAATTGCTTTATTTTTTCTAGTTATACATGTATATTAACTTATTAAATACACATTTCTTTGTGAACCATGTTGAAATAGCATATTTTGTTGTACAATTATTTTTTCTGTTACGTCTGACTCTGTGTGTACCCTTTTGGGGTTTTCTTGGCAAAGATACTGGAGTGGTTTGCCATTTCTTTCTCCAGCTTATTTTACAAATGAAGCAAACAGGGTGAAATGCCTTGCCCAAAGTCACACAGTTAGTAAATGACTGAGGCTGGTTTTGAACTCAAGAAGATGAAGTATTCTAAACTCCAGGCCCAGCACTTTATCCACCATACCACCTAACTGCCTAGTCTATATTCTTAACAGTATAATTCATGCCGCCCCACCATTATTTTTCCCATTAACAGTCATCCAGTACACTAACAGAGCAATAGTTATACAACATTCTTCCCATAAAATGAGCATGTTCTTCCAAAAATAAGCCATAGAAAGAATTGGGTAAAAATTTGTGTGCAACGGTAGTGAGGCACACATGCAGAATATATGTTTGCAAAATGTCACTTATTACTGGCATTTTAAGGTGTGAAAGGCATTCCTTACATTGCTTATTTGTGTACAGCATTGTTTAGTTGGATTTCTAGTATCTTCCAGTTGTCAAGTATAGTTTTAGAAAGCTGTTTCCTTCTTCAAGTGACTATCACTCTGTACCTATCTCTGTCTAGAGGATGTGTCTCTGTACACCTCTCTTTGTAATATCTCCAACTGATCCACTAGTTTCCTTTCAAAACTACATAGCCAGTGGAGGAGGGAAATTCCCTCTCTCCTCCCCAAAGGGGACTACTGTACATTCAATATTTCTAATTTTTTAACTGTTAAAATTAATCCAGGGTTTACCATTTTAAAACTCCCAGGGACGCTGCTAATTTGTTGTTCAGCCAATCATGTTGTTCCTTTCTTGACACAATAAGAGAAGTATTCCTACCTCATAAAGGGATCACACGGTGTTACAATTTGATAACACATTAAAACCTCATAATCTGTGACTGCATTCTGTAATTACATCAACTAACCTGGGGAATTGAGATGTGAGAGGTAATCACATCCTCTCCCCCCCTACACTATGATTCACCATCATTCCCTAATTTTTTTTATATTTATGATTATAATGGTACATCTCCCCAGTAGAATTTAATGCTCTTGAGGGTACAAAGTCTTTTATTTTTTTGGTCTGAATCTGCAATGCAAGTCCCATGATTACAAATTCTATACTTTTTCCATGGAAACTTCATTTCTAAAGTCCCATTCTTCCATTCTCTCTGTATCTTACCTTTCAGAAACTTATTCTTTACCATTCTCACCACAATCACCAATAGCACTCCAGTTGATGCTTTCTCAGATCATCAGCCACACTCTAGCCACATTCATTATTTCAAAATATTGGCATTTCAATTCACCAGTTGAATGTTATGCTATCTTCTATCTCGGAATCTCTTGCCCCACATTCCCACTGATGTTCATTCTTTTCCAAATAATTCCAACTCAGAATTGCTCTCAGTGTCTATCTTCTCTGCTTCTCCTATCCTGCATAATACTGTTAGAGGAAGTCAAATAGTCTCTCTGACTGCTCCACTACAAATTTATGTTTCCCAGTGTTAATTGAGATCTCACTACTATGCTTCAATTCTTTTATCGTACCCTGATTAAATCTATAACAATTCACACTGTGGCTGTCCAAAACCTTTTCTCTTTTCAAATCTACAAACAAATACTCTCCTTTCTCAAAATATAAGATCTCAGTTCATTTTTCATTGGGAAAAAAAAAAAAGAATGCATCTGCCAAGAGTAGCTTCTCCTATCTAGTTCTATATTTCAAATCACTCCAGATCCTGGCCAGTTCTTTCCTCCTTTGTTCTGGGTTAATCTTCTTGCCAACACCAATCCCATCTAATTTTTCTATTGAATTCATTCTCTCTTATGTATTCCAGATGATTCTTTAATTTATTGCCTTTCTAATTTTCATCCAGTTCTAATCTATTTTTTCTTGTTGCCTAAAGCATGTCTACATGACATCATCCTTTAAAAACCCTTCCCTTGATTCTACTACAATATCAAGATATCATATTTTATCCCTCTTCAGTAAATTCTTCTACTTTCTCATCTCATGCTCAATTCTCATTCCCAATATTCCTATGAAATACCCAAAAGTAGGAAAATGAGATTCTGAGAAGTAAAGTGACTAGCCTATATTCATTCTGAAAGTATGTGAATCTTGAATATATACATATATTTATGATCAGTCTCCTATTGTTTCCACTATACAGTGTTTACTATATTTTTGGATGAAGAAGATGAGGCTTAGTGAAGATAAAAAATCTACCTAATAACTTACCTAGGTAATTTATAAATAGCAGAGCCAAGATTTGAACCTAGGTCTTTTGAAATCAAATCCAGAGTATTTTCTATTACATATGTTTTATAATCTACAGTTATAAAGAAAGATCAATCATTGATATCAAATGATATATATGATTCATCTAAAAAGCAGTTTTAAATAAGGATGGTGGAATATTTGTTGTATCAGTTATGTCAGAAACAAAAACAAGGATGTTTCATTTGAACATGCTTGACTTCTAAAACTTAGAAGAGTGCCCCTTGGCACTTTAGATCTAGTTTCTAGATCTAATTTCTAATTTCACCTTCCTCGGGTGAATATTATTCTTCCTTTATTGCAAATAACATAACTAAGGCCTGCAGACTATCAGGTCTCTTTCTATTCAAAAACTAGTCCATGACAGACTCCACTGACCTCTACTCAGAGGTTATTTCAATAAGATCAAATAAAAGCTTCAGTTTCCATCTTACAGCTTTTGGACAAAGCATATATGTTTATCCATTTTTAGGGAGTTTGAAATGTAGTTTTTGAAGAAAGATGCTGCTTTCAGATCTAAATTTAAAAGTGAGATCAAGATACTTCTTCATACATATGAACTATTGAGATTAAAGTTAATGGTACAAGTGACTTCCTTAACAATAACCTATGACGATTATATAGTGTCTCAAGGATGTAATACTGTTTTTTTATATAATTACATGAAATTCTAGTTGACACATTAAAGAGGAACATTTTCTATACTCTCATGTTAGACATATCCATATATATATGGGTCAATGTGCACATATATATATATATATATATATATATATATATATATATATATATATATATATATGCACATTGACCCATAATATAGCAGTTAGGTAGCATAGATGATAGAGTACTATATCTGAAGTCAGCAAGACTTGATTTCAAATCTAAAGACACTTACTAGATATGTGACCCTGGGCAATTTACTTAATCACTATTTGCCTCAATTTCCTCATCTGTAAAATAGAGATAACATATAGCACCTAACTCCCAAAGTTGCTGAAAGGATCAAATGAGATAATAATTGTAAAGAGAATGTCTGGCACATAATAGACCTATATAAATCTTTACTATTATTATTGGTATTGTATAATTTTGTATATGCATGTATATATGTATGAATGTAGAATAATTTAGTCTTGGTATTAAATAATTAGAAATTGCAAATTTTTATCTGAATACAACAATGTTTAGATCACGTAAATATGCTTTTAATTTTTTTAAATAACTGAAAACCAGGAATTGTAAATCACTCCAATTGTTTTTAAATTATTTGAAAACTAAAGATTTTCTCTTTGGGGAGGGCCTGAGATAGATTACCAGAATACATATAGCCAATCCTCTAGTTTTTCATCTTCTAAATAAATACATAATTGAAATCCTTTATCTCTTTTAAGGATACTTCTTATACTGATATCAAAGTAGAGATCAATCCAGAGGCAGCCCCATTTAGCCAAGATCTCTCAGAGACTTCTCATTAATTTCTTTTACATTTGAGAGGTACATGTAGGAAGGCTAGAAAATGGTGTTTGTTTTTGCCTTTGCCAAAACTTATTTATCAGTGCTCTGGGGAATGGCAATATGGTACTCATGATAGAAAGTTCAGAAAAGGTCAGTGCATCCAGGTATGTTTGAAAAAGCTACTGCTGAGAAGTTTCTAAGATTTGGCTATCAATAACAACCACTTCCAACACTAATAATGATAAAGTTATTTATATGTATGCAAGTCCCAGAGCTAAGGGCTAAAAGCAGTGGATGAGTAGTAAGCAAGCAAAATTTAGAGTAGCAGGAGTTCTGGGTTATACTACTGATTGCCCTGATCAATCTCATATTTGTTAGCCATAAGTAAAGTCAATATGTATTTATTAAGTGCTTACTATGTGTTAGCCGCTATGCTAATATGGTATATTTCCTTCAGGGAGTTCATATTCTAATGATGTAGACAGCGTGCAAACAATTACCTGCATATAGAGTAACAGGAAGTAATCTCAAAGGAAAGGCACTGATGATAAAGAGGACCAGAAAAAACTTCTTGAATAAGTTGAGATTTGAGTTGACTGAATCTTAAAAGTCAGAGAAGCTAAGAGGCAGAGAATAGGAAAGAACATTTCAGGTAGGGAATACCTTTTACCTCTTTGATTCTCAACTGCACTTTTTCAAGTGAGCATATTTCTAGTACCTTCACTGAGATTTTGTGAAGTATTATGAGAAATAGAATTATATGTTTATTCAAAAAAGGATCCATGAAATTTATGGATCCATCAATACATAATGAAGCCAGTTTATGATGGAATAGATAAATTCTAGGGGTTTTATTCATGAAGAATTAGTAACATGTTAAAGCCACAAAGTTCAAGGTCAGAGATGAAATATAAAATCATATCTTCCTGACTCCAGTCCCAGAACTTAAGCCACTCTGCCTCATGACCTTTTTAATTTTCCTCATAAAAAAGTGAAAAACAATGGAGTAGGGGGAAAAAGAAGTCTCCAGAAAGCATATTGTGGGACAAACTGAAAATATACTTAAACTAACCCCTAAAAAAGATAATATGAACCTTGATAATATGCTTTCTTATCTTTTTTAAATTTTGAATGACAATTTTCTGTATGTAAATTGAAGGCATCATTGAAGAAAACTTTTGAAGGGAAAAGGGAAGTTTGGTCAAATGATTTTTTTATATTATTTTATATCTTTATGGTCATATAATGAACTCTAAAGCTCAGTAAATACAAGATCCCTCCACATAATTTTTTTTTATTTAAAAAAAAAACCGGCTTTGACTCACTAGGACACAATGCATCTTTAAAACCTCTCCTCTAGCAAGAAGACTTTCATAAAATATTTGCAAACATCATACAAACTTCTTCACAAATCCAGGAAAAACTGTTCAACTACCCCTCTGATCCTTCATTTCAAGCCAGGCATAAAGAAAGCTACTTGTCAAAAGTATTGGCTCAAGGCTGAAAGATATCCAGATTTTTAGATAACAATCTGGCAATAAAATCAACCTCAAAGTATTGTAAGGTGTCTTCAGTGAGATCTGCAATTACTTAAAATATATTTATTTAATAATTTTTTGGTACAAAGATTTAAAGTTAGTTCCAGTTCTCAAATTTTTTCATCTTTTTATCTCATTTTGTACTTTTTAAAATAACTGAAGACTCCATTCCTAAGAGCTTTTCATGTGTTTTATATATATAAATATTTTATTGCCTTAAAAATTAAAATACCCTTTTATTACTATGAAAATTATTTTAATCTCACTGACCACTGAAAAGCTGTTAGGAACTCCCAAGGGTTCTTGAAGAGCTGATCTGAATTCTACCCTTTACTACTTTGTCTAGAATATTAGGAAATGGAGGGGAAAGTGTGAAAATTGTACAGGAGGAAGAGAAAGGATTACAGTGAGTTTGAGATACTATTTTCTGCTTTTGATAACTTTAAATATTTTTCTCAGACAACAACAAAAAATATTTTGAATATGTATTTGTTTGTTTAATCATTGTTTGCCTCATTTTCCTCATCTGTAAACTAGAGATAATATATAGCACCTAATTTCCAAGGTTGCTGTAAAGATCAAATGAGATAAGAATAATTTTGGATAAGGTTTGCCTTGTCATTCAGTCAGTCAATGAACACTTCTTAACTACCCACTATGTGCCAGGCACTGTGTTAAATGCTACAGTTATATGAGAAAATAAATAACAGTCCCTTCTCTCAAAGAGCTTAAATTCTAATGGAGAACATCACACTAAAAAAAAAAAAAAAAAAAAAAAGCTCTATGCAAATAAAATATCTACAGGATAAATTAAAATGAATCAACTATGGAAAGGCACTAGTATTAAAGATCAAGAAAGGCTTGTTGTAGAAGATGAGATTTTTGTCTGAGATTTGAAGAAATCCAAGAAAGCAAAGAGGTAAAAAAAGAGAAGGGAGATAATTCTAAGCATGGGAAACAGCCAATAAAAATTTCCAGAGTTGGAAGATATGGAATCTGTTTAAGAAATATTAAAGAGATCAGTGTCATTGAATTTTAAAGTACATGAGAGAGAATAATGAAAAAAAGATGGAAAAGAAAGGAAAAGGATAGGAAGGGCTTTTAATATAAAGATCACTTTTACAGCTAAGTAGTGGGTGGATTGTAGTAGGGAAACACTTGGAGCAGGAATATCAACTAGTAAGCTTTTTACAATAGTTCAAGAATCAAGCGATGAAAGCCTAAATAAGATTGGTGTTAGAAAAAAGAAAGAAGAATTTAGCAGACATATTATGGACAAGATTTGGGAACAGATTAGTTCAAAAGATATGAATGAGATAAAAAAGAATAAGGTCAATAATGACACCTAGGTTGCAAAGCTGATATCTGGGAGCATGGTGGGGATTTCTATAAGAATGGAGGATTTAGAATGAGGGAATGAATGGGAAAGGGTTGGGAATCATGAGTTTAGTTTTGAAAATTTTGAATTTAAATGTCTAAGGAACATCTTGTAAAAAGTTGGAGACTTGAATCTGGAGGTCAGGATAGAAATTTGGGCTAATTAAGTAGATTTTGGAATCATTATCATAAAGATGAAAGATGAGTCCATAAGAGTTCATGAAATCATCAAGTGAAATAGCATTGAGGAAAAAGAGAAGAGAGTCTAGGTTAAAGTATTGAGGAAAATGACCTGGAAGAGGATATTAGTAGAAGCTCAGATAGGTAGGTAGAAAACCAGGAGAGATTAACATGAAGGACATTTAGAGAGAAAACAACATCAAGGAGAAGAAGGTAATCAACTATTTATTAATGACTGTAAAAAGAAAGCACAAGAACAATAAATAAAAAAAAATCATCAGATTTGACAATGAAGACAAAATTTATAACTTTGGACAGAATGGTTTTGGTTAAGTGCCTCTGAGGTTCAGTATCAGAATGTAGAAAATTAAGAGAATAAAAATAAAGAAATATTGAATATAGATGGCCTTTGCAAAGAGTTTAGTCACAAAAGAGAGTAGACATATGGTACAATAGTTAATGGTGATGAATGAATCAAAGGAGATCTTTTAAATATGAAGGAAACATCTTAAGATATCACTTTCTGAAGAATTAAAGTGGGAGGTGACCCAAAGGGAAAATGGTAGATGCCTGGCTGTCATGAATGGGATGCAACAGATCTTCAACAATGATCTTATCATTTACTTATTTAGATTTTTTTGAACTAGATGAAAGAGGAGATTCTTTAACTCAATTGCTATCTAGCTTTAATCATTTAATGGGTTCAGCCTCAAACTGAGATTTATTAAAGACCTTAATTTAAAAAGGCTAAGATCTCCCATTTCATCCAGGACCATTTCCAATTGTTTTAATCTTGCTACTGGCCCCAGATGTCTCTGGAGGGGAAAGTGAGGCAGGCGACCTTGCACAGCCCTCCCTCACTTAAATTCAATTCACTTGCATGTCATGGTCCTCTTTGAGAAAGAAGGATAGGCAATAACAACAATTTGAAAAGGAAGTATCAGGCCTATCATCCAGGAAATGTATTATAAGACAGTAGGTGTAATAATAGCAAACAAGAGATCAATAACTCCAGTACTACTTCTCTGTAAAATGTAAAAAGACCTAATAGATAGTATCCATCTTATTAAATAGATTCTCTGAGAAGAACTAATCAAAGAATATGGACAAGAATTGCACAGATAAAGAGGAAAAAATGAATTGTCAACTGTATTAGTAGAAGGAATAAAATCACTAACTTATTGAAGTATTTAAGAAGAACTAAGTAATTATTATGATTTTAATGGTTATAGTAAATAGTTTTGAGCATCATAAATTGTCTGAAGCAGTGTAATAAAGGGCATATATGACCTGATAAGGAAGTGGATCAGTCATATGGCAATAATGAGAAGAAACATATGGAGAACCTTCACAATATCTTAGTGCCCTCAGATATTTAAATAGTCAAAGAAGATGTTCAGTGGGCAGGCTGCATTTTCTATTTTTAGAAGAGAATTTCACATGTGTGAAAAATACACAGGATGAAGACAAATTGAGAAATTTTAGTGTGTAGAAGAATGGCTCACACACCACTTAGATAGCATGTGCATCAAAGAACATGATGGCAGAGGGAAGACCAAGGCTCCCTTGCAGCCAAATGAATAAAGACAAATGATCACAATCCCATCTGATGTTTACATGTTTTTACATGGATTTCTTCATAACCACCTATGAGGCTAGTTCTACGGGTTTTATTATCTCCATTTTAGAGCTCAGAGAACTGTATTTCAAGTGACTAAGAGGTGACTTGTCTAGGGTTACACACATACACTAGATCTAGTAGTAAGGGATAGAGCCAAAAAGGCAATCAGCTGAACCCAAGTCCCCAACCACATACAATATAAGAATTCACAGCCACATATAAATTAAGATGGTAAATAATAGTTCTAAAGCTTTTGATTTGTTTATCAGGAGTCAGAAAAAGTAAATCCTGAGACACATTCATTCCCTTAATATATGTGGGTGCCAAAGGCTTTGATAAAAATTGGTCATAGACGATGAGGCAAGAGTACTCATTTACTTAAGGCAAATATTGCCTACATAAGCAAGCCTCACAGTGTTATTTGCCTCTCTGTCTCTGTCTATATCAACTCCACATGCCTCTCGGGTGGCCTGCTTTGTACTTAATATAGCTTGTCAAAACATATCTATCAACTCTATGAAAAGACAGACTTGGGTGGTCAGTGTAGGCCCAGCCCAGTGGGGATTGCCTTTTAAGACAACCACAGAAATCTCCCCTTTTCCTTGAGATTAAGAACTGAATCAGAGTGTGTTGCTGAACAACCAGACTTTAAAATAATCTCCCATAACCTTCCTCTCCCCAGCTGCATTAATGGGACACTTTTATTTGAAACTCCTTTATACTTTCATGTGGATTTTTGGTAATTCTCAAAGCTGTCAGTGAAACAAAAAGATGTTTTCACTTGTCCAATATAATTTTTAGCTTCTTAAAGATATACCTCTATATTCAAATAGACATCTATATAGATAATATGTATATGCACATATATATATACCTACACATATGTATTTATATACTTCCATGCAATACAAAAATAATGAAGGAATATAACATATGCACAAATATGCATGTGCTATATATAATAGTTCAAATTTTACAGTCACAAAGTACTTTATAGAAGGTCTAATTTAAAGCTCAGTAATCATTGATTTCTTTCTCATTTTAGAGATAAGTTAACTGAGGATAAGAAAGGATAAATGATTCACATACATTTATGCATAGGTGTATATGTGTATTTATATATATATATATATATATACACACACACATATAAGTGTGTTTATATGTGTGTGTGTATATATATGTATATATATATATATATATATATATATATATATATATGAAGAGAGAGAGAGAGACAGATAGAGAGAAAGAGAGAGAGAGAGAGAAAGAGAGAGAGAGAGACAGAGAGAGAGAGAGAGGGAGACAGAGAGAGAGAGAGAGAGAAAGAGAGAGAGAGAGAGAGACAGAGAGAGACAGAGAGAGACAGAGAGAGAGAAAGAGAGAGAGAGAGAGAGAGACAGAGAGAGACAGAGAGAGACAGAGAGAGAGAAGAGAGAGAGAGAGAGAGAAAGAGAGAGAGAGAGAGAGAGAGAGAGAGAAGAGAGAGAGAGAGAGAGAGAGAGAGAGAGAGAGAGAGAGAGAGAGAGAGAGAGAGAGAGGCTTCATAAGTTTTAATAAAATTTAGAGGTGGACATTATAAATTACCTAGTTTAGTCTTTTTAGTTTACAAATAAGAAAAACAAGACATAAGAAGGAGAAGCAACTTTTTTAAGATCACTTGTATAGTAATAGCAAAGACCAGGATGAAACAAAATCCTTTGATCCCTATTCAAATATTCAATATTCAAATATATTTATATAGAGATATTGATTTATCTTTACAGTATCTTTGTAGATAGATTTACATAGAAATATATAGATTTCTGCTTCGGGACTGTTTCATATATATGGTATACATAATGATATATAATGATATATGTTATGAATATAGTTTAATTTGTGCTTTTCATGAAGTGATCAGGAACACACATCACTGAACAGTATAGTTAGGAGATAAAGTCTTCTTTCCTTGGATTGAGTGAGAGACAACAGGTAGACTTCCCAAGGTTTTTCTTAGTATTACATATTGTGAAAACATCTCAAAGAAGGCCTTTGGCTTGCCAGGTGTACTCCCTTATGGATTATTTATGAGTATATATGAACAAGAATCAAATAGGATGAGTAGACATGGATGAGTTGCAATTTACATCATTGGAGGGAAAACGTGTCCAAGAGATTATGTATTCATTGAATAGATTTTCCTCTTTGAGAGGCCTTCAATTCTTCATCATGGTATTTACATCTATGAATAATTTTTCATATTCTCAAGTTTATGCCAATGAAGTTCAAGTGATGGCAGATCCTACCAATGTAGAAAAGCTTCAAGTTTAAAGAAGATAAGCACTGAAATAGACTACTACTAATACTAGATGAAGGATATGTTAGATATAATTTATAAAAAATATCTATTATGGTATGGAGGTATTATAATCTTTGTTGGTAGGGGAGTACCTGTACCCACAAAACAAAACCCAGAACCACTGAAGAATGAAGTTTATATGCTACAACATCTTTCTCCAAATATATTTCTCCTATTTGGCTCTGGACAGATGGTTACCATCACAACACCTCATCTCCTTCCAAGAAACTGGGCTCTGTGGTTCCCAATGACATTTTTCTGCCAGGAGTCTAACTCTTCTTTAAGCCACAGTCAGAACCCCTGGTATGCACAGCATCTGTGAGCCCACTGAGTTTTGCCCACTACTGGCCCAGGAGCTAACTGAAGGGAGTTTCTGGTAATGGAATACTTCAAAATGTGCTTGGCAAAATGCAAGTCCAAAACTTTTGTCCTAGCTTATTTCCTTATGTTCCTGGGAATTCAAGACTATTCTAGCAAAAAGATTCTAAAAATCAATTCCATAAAATAATTTAGTATATTCGACTCATCCATATAAAATAGCATTGATATAAAACTCCTTTAAGTATTTTCTGATTTGTTTTAAGTGTTCAAGTTGTCAAAATCAGTTTCTTGACTCGGTGTGTGTATGTGTGTGTGTGTGTGTGTGTGTGTGTGTGTGTGTGTGTATGTTGTGTGAATTCCAATATAATTGATTTACTTTCTAATTCTATGTTTTATTTAATGTATTTAGAAACAATGTTCTAAGCAACTGTTCGTAGGCTTACCCAAACTGCCAAATAGATTCATAATATAAAATTGGTTGAATCCCTGGTCTAAATAAATCATTCTCATCAACACATGATCATCTAGGATGAACTAAATTCTTTGGTTTTTGTGTAGGACACAGAAAAATTAAAAACAAAACAAAAACCTTGTCCCCACTCTTGAAAAGCTCAGATGGGAAGAGAGAATATAAACATGAAAGTAACATGAGCTATTTGGCGGAGAAGTAAGCTTCACATTATCAGATTTATTTCTGAAGAAGTAAGAGAATCACTTATTTGATTAAGTATGTATGCTGAAAAGAACATTGAATTAGGAAAGAACTCTTTTTTGTTGTTTCTTTTTTTTTTTTTTTTTTTTTTTTTTTGTAATTCAAGTTCTGATCTTTCCTAGATGTGTGCTCCAAGGTAAAATATTTAACATCCCTGAAAAGTTTTCCTGATCTGGGAAATAAAAATAATTATATTTTCCCAATCTTTGGGGATAGAGCCAACATGGAAGAGAGAAACCAGGAAGTTGACTGAGTTCTCTTTAGTTTATCAAGCTTCTAAAATTTTCTGGATGATAGCGAAAGCACCAAAAGATGGAGTAATACAATTTTCCAGACTAAGATAAATCAGATAGACTTAGGAAAGGTCTCTCTCACTCATGTAAAAGAGTGAGTGAAGCTTAAGGCAGGCAGTGTCCAAACAAGTAAATAGAACTTAGCCACAGCACAGAGAAGCAACTGAGACCTCACATTCCTGATTCAGAAGACCACTGGCCCAGCAGGCCAACTGTGAGACTTCTAGACCCAGGAAAGCAGGCAAGCTGCCAACTCCAAAGTCTCAGTTTAGAAAGACAGTGATAGCTACCCTAAACCCCAGTGCGAGAAGCTTGGGACAATGCACCTGTACCCCAGGAGCACAACATAACTTTTAAAAAATGAAAAAACAAACAAACAAAAAAAAAGCCCTGACTCATAGAAAGCTACTGTGGGGACTAGGGACATCAAACACAAACAGAAGAGAATATCAAAGTCAAAATGCTTACATACAAAGCCCCAAAGAGGAATATAAATTGACTTAAAGTCAAAAAAGTCTCTTGAAAGAACTAAAAAAAAAAAAAAAAAAAAAAAAAAAAAAAAAAAAAGATTTTAAAAATCAAGTAAGAGAGGTACAAGAAAAATTGAGAAGAGAAACCATTGTTATGAAAGAGAGTTATAAAAACAGTTAACAGTTTGGGAAGGGAAGCAGAAAAACTGAAAACAAAACAAACAACAACAAAAACACAAAACAAAACAAAACAAAACAAAAAACAGAATTGGCCAAACTGGGAGGTGGAGGGAAATCCACTAAAGAAAGCAAACCAAGTCCATTAAAAGTAGAATTTACCAACAATGAGATGATCCAGGCCAGTTCCAGTGGTCTTGTGATGAAGAGAGCCACCCACACGTAGAGAGAGGTGTCTGTAACCCACTGAGTATGGATCACAACATAGCATTTTCACTCTTGCTTTCATCTTATTTTCTTTCTCATTTTTTTATTTGATTTTTCTTGTGCAGCAAGATAATTGTATAAATATGTATGCACATATTAGATTTAACATCTATTTTTACCATGCTTAACATATACTAGATTACTTGCCAACTAGGGGAGAGAGTAGAGATATGTGGAGAAAAATTGGAATACAAGGTTTCACAAGGTTAATGTCGAAAAATTATCCATACCTAGGTTTTGAAAATTAAAAAGATTTAATTTTTAAAAAATGTAGAATTGACCAAATGAAAAGGAGGTACAAAAGCTAACTGGAGAAAATAGTTCTTTAAAAGTTAGATTTGTGGGGGGAGCCAAGATCATGGACTAAAAAGGCTAAGATTTGCCCTCTCCTAACACCTTCAAATACCTTTAAATAAGGATTCTAAACAAATTCTAGAGTGACAGAACCCACAAAAAGTAAAACAATTTTCCAGTCTAAGACAGTTTAGAATGTCAGCATGAAAAGTTTGTTATACCAAGGTGAGGGTAGAATACAGTCTATCATTGTACCACCATGGCTCTAATTCCATAAAAACAGAAATAAGTCTTGGGTAGCAGAGTCAGTGGTAGTGCAATAGCAGAGTGGAAGGGACAAAAATACTGAAGAAAATTACTTCTTAAAAAAACAAACCAAATGGGAAAGGATTTGCAAAACGCTAATGTGGAGAAGAACACCTTAAATAACAGAATTGGTCAAATGGAAAGAGAGGCACAAAATTTTTGCATGATAATAAACTGTGATGGATTTGGCTCTTTTCAGCATTGAGGTGATTCAAGACAATTCCAATAGACTTGTGACAGAGAGAACCTTCTGTATCCAGAAAGAGAACTATGGGGACTGAATGTGTATCACAACATAATATTTTCACTTTTTTGTTGTTGTTTCTTGTTCTTTTTTCTTTCATTTTTTTTCTTTTTCATCTGATTTGTATACATCTTTTTTTTTCTTTTTATTTACTTTATTTTTTTTATTATATATATATATATATATTTTATAATATTATCCCTTGTATTCATTTTTCCAAATTACCCCCCCTCCCTCTATTCCCTCCCCCCCGACGACAGGCAATACCATACATTTTACATGTGTTACAATATAGTCTAGGTACAATACATGTGTGCGAATATCATTTTCTTGTTGCACAATAAACATTAGAATCCGAAGGTACATGCAACCTGGGCAGGCAGATATTAGTGCTAACAATTTTCATTCCCCTCCCAGTGTTTCTTCTCTGGGTGCAGCTACCCCTGTCCATCATTGATCAACTGGAAGTGAGTTGGATCTTCTTTATGTTGAAGATTTCCACTTCCATCAGAATACATCCCCATACAGTATTGTTGTTGAGGTGTACAGTGATCTTCTGGTTCTGCTCATTTCACTCAGCATCAGTTGATGTAAGTCTCTCCAGGCCTCTCTATATTCCTCCTGCTGGTCATTTCTTACCGAGCAATAATATTCCATAACCTTCATATACCACAATTTACCCAACCATTCTCCAACTGATGGACATCCATTCATCTTCCAGTTTCTAGCTACAACAAAAAGAGCTGCTGATTTGTATACATCTTTAACCTAATATAGATAGATAGATAGATAGATAGATAGATAGATAGATAGATAGATAGCAAGGAACCTGCCCTGATATTCTAAAACCAGAAAATAAAATAGAAATTGAAAGAAACCATTGATCACCAGCTGAGATCCCAAAATAAAAACAGAACTAAATTATAAACAAATTGTAGTGCTTCTAGGTCAAAGAGAAAATATTGAAAGCAGTAAGAAAAACAATTAAAATATTATGTAGCCATAATCAGAATAACACAAGATTTAGCAGCTTCTATATTAAAGGATCAGAAGGCTTGGAATATGATCTTCCAGAGGGCAAAAGAGCTAGGATTACAACTAAGAATCAGTTATTCAACAAAACTGAGTATAATCCTTCAAGGGAAAAATGGATGTTCAACAAAATAAGGGACTCTCAAGTATTCCTGATAAAAAGACCAGAATCTTAATTCAGTTGATCAATGATGGACAGAATCACCCAGAGAAGGAACACTGGGAAATGACTGTTTACACTCTATGGTCTTTCTTCCCAGGTTACTTTTACCTTCTGAATCCAATACTTCCTGATCAATAAGAAATTCGGTTCGGACACACATATATTGTATCTACGATATACTATAACACATTTAACATGTATGGGATTGCCTGTAATCTAGGGGAGGGGGTAGAGGGAAGGAGGGGAAAATTCAGAACAGAAGTGAGTACAAGGGATAATGGTGTAAAAAAATTACCCATGCATATGTACTGTCAAAAAATTATAATTATAAAATTAATTTTAAAAATTAAAAAAAAAGAAAAGACCAGATCTAAAATAGATATTTTGATTTTAAAATATAAGTATCTTTGATGAGATTTGGAAAGGAGATAGCTTAAAATCAGAAATACCAACAGGAAATTCCTTTTTTGTGAGAGACTGAAGGAGATAATAGAGAATTTTTGTCTTATTTACAACAACAGAGAATTCTTGTATTATTGACAAATATCTCCAGAATCTCTTGATAACATCTCTGTGCAAACATTGTTTTGATGACTCTAGTCATCATGTATGTATATAAGAAAGGCTGAAAAATGAAATCTTTGCATTTGGTATATACCAGCCAAATGCCCGTCAACTGACATCCCCCTTTCAGGCAGTTTGGGTCTTCCTGAAGGCCAAATGCCTGTCTATCCCTTTACTATCAATAAAGACTGTTTTCATACAGCATTAAGTAGCAAATTCCTTTTGCCGAACCCCGCCCTTGGTTACTTTGGGGAAGGAAGGAGAGAGAGAAAATGAACTGACCCATCTCTGTTTAGAACCTCAGTTTACTCCTCATCATCTTGAGAAGCATAAAAAAGATAAATGGGAAAGGAAATCATAAGGGACTTAATAAGATTAAACTATTTCCATTCTTACATGGGAACTTGATCTTTGTAACTCATAATAAATTTCTCATTATTAAGGCAGTTAGGAGTATATAAAAATAGTGATATAGATATAAATTGAATATAAAGAAATGATATATTAAAAAATAAAACTAAGGGATGAGAGAGGAATGTACTGGGAGAAAGGGAAGGAAAAAATTTGAATAGGGTAAATTATTACACATAAAAGAACAATGAAAAAGCTTTTGCAGTGGAAGGGAAAAAGGAAAAGATAAGAGTGAGTGAGTGAAACTTACTCTCATCAGAATAGTCTCAAACAGGGAATAACATATAAACTTACTCGGGTATAGAAATCTATCTTACCCTACAGTATGGGAAGGGAAGGGGACAAGAGAGAGGGAGAGAGTAATAGAAGAAAAGACAGATTGGAGATGTAGATAATCAGAAGCAAAACACTTTTGAGGAGGAGCAGGGTGAAAGAGGAAAGAATAGAATAAACAATGGGAAGGAAATACAATTAGCAAGAGTAATTGTGAAAAAATAATGACACAAATTTCTCTGATAAAAGCCTCATGCTTGAGCCATGGAGAACTCAAGTCTACTTTATAAAAGTAAGAGACATTCCCAAAAAATAGATTGGGGCAAGTGGAATTTAAAGACTGATGACTTAATATGACATCAAGGACAATCAAACAAAATCAAAAGAGTGAAAAAACAGAAGCAAAAATAAAATATTACACTGGAAAAAATAATTGACTTAGAAATTAGATCAGGAGAGCTAATTTAAGAATTATTGGATTATTTTGGAGATTATCTTGCAATAAAGTATCAAGAAAAACTTCCCTGATATCCTAGAACCAGAAGATAAAATAGTAATTGAAAGAATCTACCAATTACCTCCTAAAAGAGATCTCAAAATGAAAATTCCAAGGACTGTTATACCCAAATTCCAGAATTGTCTGGTCAAGATGAAAACACACAGAAAAAAAAAAAAAAAAAAACAATTTAAATATTAAAGAACCACAGTAAGGATTTTTTAGGATTTAGCAGATCAGAGGACTTGACATATAATATTCTGGGAAGGCAAAGGATTTTGGATTAAATCTAAGAATCACATACCTAGAAAAACAGAGTATAATCCTTCAGAATAAAAATGGATATTCAATGAATTAGGGGACTTTAAATTGTCCTTATGAAAAGGCCAGAGTTGAAAAGAAAATATGATCTTCAAATACAAGACTCAAAAGAAGAAGAAAGGGGGGAAGCAGAGTGAGGTAAAATATATCACATGAAGAGTCGTGAAATACCTATTATAGTAGAGGGAAAGAAGGAAGATGAACATTGTTTGAACCTTTCTCTGACTGAAATCTCTATGTCAGAGGCTCAAAGAGGGAATAATAGACACATTCAGTTGGATAAAAAAATCTATTTTACCTTACTCCCATGTTCACTTCCAGGTGTAGTATTGACAAGGGATGGATACTTTCCTGTTCAACTAGGCTTGCTTTTCACAGGGCACAGTGTCTCTGAGCTACCTATAGTTTAGATGGACTTTCTTTTCTTGGGACTATCAGCTACAGGACTGGATCAAGAGGGTCATTTAGGGATTTGTTAGCTCATCACCAGGTTCCTCTGCTGCTTAATTCCAACTTATCTTATATGTAGCTTATTTGTGCATAAATGTTTGCATGTGTTTTTCCCTATTAGACTGTGGCTTCCTTGAGTACAAGTGATATTACATCACTTCTAGGGAAGCAATAATTTTAAGGTCCCTTGACCTTAGGAGGCTTCTATTCCAACAATAAATCAATGATTATAAGTCCTCTGATTTTGAAAGCTCTTGACCCTGAGGTCCCCAGCTCCAATCCAGTCTGTCAACAAACATTACTGTCCAAATCACAGAGACTTCTCCTTGGTGCTACCTCTGGCCATAAAATTAGCATATCCATAACATGAAGAACTAGATAAATGTGTTTCTTTGCTAAATTCTCTTGGAATTTAGACCACTTTAATTGGCATTACAATTACAATAAATTTTACCCCTAGACTTGAAGATGGGTTAAAGCCTGCAAATTCTTTTGAGATACCTCAAGACACCCGTCTGTAATCCTCGACCTTTTGGGGTCTCTTCCCAATCTCAACACAAGGATTGTTGTTTATATTCCCAAAGCTTCACCTACTTGCACTGATTTTGGATCAGGTCTGCCAGGATGTTCTGTAGTTGGGCAGCCACTGCCAGTATGGGCCAAGCAAGTCACTTGACTGCTGGTCTCTTCTCCTAGCTCAGCTAGGGTGATCCTGGGTGGGCTGATCCACTAGCCTTGTTGGGCCAACTATTTAATGGACAGCTGCAGGCTTTTTCCACCTTAAGCCACTGGCTTGGCTAAATAGTACTGTATTCTTTTCAGCTGGAGTAATGCAAAAATGTTTTAGTGAGGGCAATGCCATTAGTTTAGGATCAGCAGAAGTTTCCTTTGAGTCCCTCAGAATCTAGGTTCAGAGGATTTTTGTCACCTCCAGGCAGATGAGAAAAGTCTGGCCTCTCTCATTCAAGGAATCCTCCCCAGCTCAAAAACCCCTCAGTGAACCACTCTGCCATGCCTTAGGGTGATTAGTTTCAATTCAGGCAGTTTCACCTCATTCCTCCTTTGGGAATCTTATGTAGATGAGTGGCTAGGGATAAAGGTATGAATGCAGTCTATGCCCTGGAGGCAAGTCCATTGTTTGCTGGCCTCTTCATATACAATTGAACTATTCAAATCTCTGACCCTTTCTAGGGTGGGGAATGTCTATTTTGCATCTGAAGGCTTTTTTCTTTACATTTCAATGTCTCTGTCTTTTAGCCTCCACAGACCTTCCAGCTTTTACAGAAGTCTAGAGCATCCCTTCTTACACACCCTAATGTAGGAAGTCTCTATATGAGACTGTGAGAATTCTTGCTACATTTAAAACATGATCCTTCCCCCCATAACACACTTTAGTAGAACGAGATGCATTTAGAGCATGTGCCTTATGTCCATGAACATACTTAATAGATCTTTGAAGATAACTCTTGCAATAAAAGTTTTATGTATTCATTAATCAGAAAAGCTAATTTAACTAACCAGACCATTCTATTCCACTGCTTTCCAGCACTCCAGTTGAACGTTAATATTTGACTGCTTTGCGTGTCAGCCTTTGGAGTGAGCTCGTTCAGTTTTGTATTTAGAAGTTAGAAGACCTAGGTTTTATTCCCAGTTTGGTTATATACTAGTTCTATGACCTCAGACAAATCATGTAACTTCTATGGTGCTCTGTTTCCTTGTGTGAACATAATGAATGGCTTTGGTCTAGGTGAGCTCTAAGATCCAATTTCAATAGCATATGAGTCAAAAAAGATTTCACTTTTGTGAAGGCAGTAAATAAACATTATGCAAAGTTTTATTGCTTAGGTTGTTTTTTTTTTTTCTTTGCCTTCTTAAAATCTTTTACATGGTTTCCATGCACTTTGAAGGCCAGGACATTTTCTGTATAACATTAAAGTATTGAGGATTAATTCTTCAGAGGAAACTCATTCAAAAATCAAATCACAGACCACATTTTGTCTGGAGACTGTGTCTATAGGATAGAGACTTTTGTTAAATGAAGGTGACACAAAGCCACAAACACTTTTACATGATCTACTTTGCAATGTTGACATTCATGCCTAACAAAATATTGTACAACCAAGGAAATATTATATTATTTGCAATGAAGCAGTAATTAACCCAGTAAACTGGCTTCTTGAATAATTCTTATATTTATGAATAAAAGATAGCAGTAGCTCTTTCTGGTTTGATTTAACATTATTAATAATCTTCAAGGTTCTATGTGTAGATGTCATCAAGCTGTCCTACAATAAATAAATGACTATAATAGCCTGGGATGGCTGAAATATTTGATACTTCTTTTTCTTGCTTCTAATCTCTCCTCTATTTCAGTTTATTTTTTGTTATTGATAAACAAATCTCAAAAAATTATGATGACTTCCTAATTGTCATTGTTCAGGGCTGAAAAAACTAGCTAAACTTAGAAAAAGGAGACTCAAGTTAATCTCCTCATGATATGGTTAGGTAAATCAGATGTATATAAAATGAATCAAACATCAGGAGATTTAGAACTTAATTTTGTCAGGATTAAGATTTGGTCATACACCTCCAAAGACCATGAAATCAGATATGAATTTTTCCTCTCTTCCTCCTTTATTTTCTTCTTCTCCAAAAGATGATGGTTAACAATTATTATAATAATACCTATGGCTGAAGTAGTCATGCAATATTTTAAAATTTTCAAACAGTTTCACCCATTCATTATGATTTATGATTTTTAAAATCTTACACTAGCTATTCCCATTTTACTTATCCAACTTTCTCACCATCGATTACTTCTGCTTTAGTTAAATTATGGTTCCTTTGTTTTCCAAGACATTCTTACCACATTCCTGCCTGCCTGCATTTGATTATGCTCTTCCCTCCATCTGAAACACCTTTGCTTTTTCTTGCTACTGAGTTAAAACTTATATTTCCTTAAACCCACTTCACAACTCATTCCCAAAAGTCTTTCCAGATTAATTCCCTTTTGCAGTCAGAGAATCATCAAATTTTAGTGGTTTTAGAGATGATCAAATCCAACTCACTTTAGAAATGAGAAACATGATTAAAACTTGTGCCTCTTAACTTTGTTATGCCACATGATGATATCCATCACCTTTTCTACTCTGAACTACTGATACAGTTATATTTGTACTCTGTTCTTCATTTAGTTAAACATAGTCTCAGAATTAGTTCCTAGTGATAGATGTACTTGTTATTCCTTGTGATTCCTCTAAGCATCTCAAGGTGTTTGCTAAATCTCTTATATTACCATATGCCAGACCATCAAGAATAGAGTTTGGCACATAAAATCATGGTGTATAAAAAGTATTTGTATTCACTTCCAAACTTTTTGAAATTAGGATTTTTTTCAGTCCCTGAACTGCTGCAGGAGTCTCTTGGAAGGCTACTGAATTATCTAGGAAGTAAAGATTCAGGAATCTCATCACTAATATCTTGACATATCTCAAGGGTCATCAAATGTGAGAGGGAAAAAAAAATCATATATATAGTATATATATAAATTCATGTATAGCATATGTAATTTTTATTATATATAAGATAGTATGTAAAAGCATATATATACTATATATATAATTTAAACTGATATATTTATCGATATATGCATGCATATTGATAAATATATCAGTTTAAATTATATGCATATATCTATACATGCATATATATGCATGCATATATCTATACATATATTTACATGTATATGTGAATGTACATAATATCATATCTACAGTCAATTTTAATCATTCATAATGGTTATGCTCTATAAAGTCAGAACAATGAAGATTACCAAATACTGTACAATTGCTCCTGGAGATAGTATAGGATTAAGTTTCTGTAAGTCTCTGATCACAACATTTTCATGACGATCAACATATAACCTTTTTTTATATGTGTTTCTATTTAAAGACACCATATTTAAACTAATACTAAAATAGAAATTATCCAATATATGTATTTTCTTCATAGTCCCTTGTGCTTAGGAATACTTAACTGCACTTCAACAAAATGATTGGAGACCATTTTAAACAGTGAGATTCCCAACAAAAAGCATGAAAATTCAAGAAAAAAAAAAAAAAAGACAATGCATTATAGTCCACAAAAGGTTTCTTGTTTACAATATAAAGGCTGAAAACAGAGGGCAGAAACATTGTCTGGTTCATTCTCAGCCAGAAACATGCTCATCTGGAGACTGAATGTTTTCACGTCTCTGCACATCTATAAATGGCCATGAAAGTGTTTGAGCATTGATTTTGGGTTTACAAATTAACTTTAGCAAGTAGGGGAATTAACAATATGAAATCTGAAATTTGCAAGAATTAACTATACATATGTGTATGTATATACATAGAAATATACTATATATAAATATATATATATTTGTGTATGTGTGTGTATATACATATATACATACATATATATATATATATATATATATATGTATGTATAAATATATATATTGTTTAGTTATTTTCAGTTTTGTCTGACTCTATGTGACCCCTTTTGGATTTTCTTGATAAAAATGGAGTTGTTTGACATTCCCTTCTCCAGCTCATTTTCCAGAAGAAGAAACTAGACAAACAAAGTAAAGGCTTTTCTCAGGATCACACATATAGGAAGTGTCTGAGGCTGAATTTTAACTCAGGTCTTTGGGACTTCAAATCCAGCTCTCTATTCACTGTCACCAGTTATATAGACATTTATGTATACATATAAGATATCCTGAAATGGAAGTTCTAGAATTAATTAGCAAAAGTTGTTAAGAGACTATTTTGATACAGCATAAAGAACTCCCTCTGCCCTAATCAAGCTGTCTGACAGTAAAATGTGCTACTGCTTTGTGAAGAAGCACTCCTTGTGTTGAGAGATATCCAGACTGATATTGATATAAAAAAGTACAGAGGGCAGTCTTAAATCAGGTAAGGAGTTAGAATGATGACCTCTGAGGGCTCTTCAATCTTCAATATTGGATGATTCCAAGATTCATATCAGTACTTGGGCTCAATATGTAGGTCTAATTTTAGGTGAATTAACAAGAGTTTTGGGCAATGAAGTGGGACATTGCATAGAGTACCAATCCTGGAGCCATGAAGAATCATTTTCATGAGTTCAAATCTGACTTCAGACACTTAACTAGTTATATGACCCAGGGCAAGTTGCTTAACCCCATTGCTTTGCAAAAACAAACAAAACCCCAAAAGGGGTCACAAAAAGTAGGGTCCAACTGAAAACAACTGAACTACAAAAAAAGAATCTTGCTGAGACTTCTAGTAGCACAGAAAAAAACCCTTTTATTTTTAACTTACAGGATCTGAATTTGAATTTCAGCTGTACAACTTAATATGTACAACCCCACTTAATTTTTTTTAACTCCTCTGGACTTCATTAAAATGAGAGGCCTGATTAGAATATTTCTGAGGTCTCTTACAGCTCTAATCCCAATTGTTCAGTGATCCTCTGGCTCCATTAGACAATAGGTTATGAGGGGTCAATGAGAGCTATACTAGCTCCAAACTACCTTGCTAAGTTTTCCAAAGTAGTACAAGAACATAATGTATCTTGACAAGTTATTCAAGAAAAGCTTAGCTGTCTAAATCATTTTAACTCACCCTCTCCCAAACAAAACAAAAATAGTTTCAAGCTGAGCAAACAGAGCCTTGGATACCTGTGTTGTTCTGATGAAGCTCAGCTTATATCTCTGAAAGAAGGCAAGTTGATATAATAATAGTTATCACACAAAAGTGTGTATGTTATACAGGGAATATATTAATCTAGGAAGTAAATTTTAAATTTTTATAGGAAAAACAAAAAAATTAAGATAATATTAGTTATTGAAGTTATAGGAAGTGACATGACCCACAGAAAGCAGACAACATTGGTCCAAGGATGGACCATCCTTGACCAATGGTCACCAAAGTTGTCTGCTTCCTGTGGTTATGTCACTTCCTATAACTTCAATAATTTCCTCCATCCCAGAGTTCAAGGCCTGGGAATAAGAATTATGTGACTTAGTTTCAATACTGATAAATACTTCATCCAATCAGTTCCATTTGAATGCTTATTCCCAGGACAGTGAGAGATCAGTAAAATATTGGATCCAAAGCTGACCGCCTCAAATTCAGGAAAACATGGATTCAAGTCCCTTACCTTTGGCATAGATGTAGGCAAATAGCTTAAAGCCCTGGTCAAGCCTCTGAAATTCTAAATTGAAGAGCACTTGCTTCTCTGCATTCCATTGAAAGAGTTTTCTCAATGGCTCTTAGGTGATTCAGGCTAGTTCCAATGGTGGTGTGATGAAGAGAGCCATCCATACCCAAAGAGAGGACTATGGGAACTGAGTGTGGATCACAACATAGTATTTTTATGTTTTATGTTGTTGTTTGCTTGCATTTTGTTTTATTTCTCATTTTTTTTTCTTTTTGATTTGATTTTTCTTGTGCAGCATGATAATTGTGGAAATATGTATAGAAGAACTGCGTACATTTAAAATATTGGATTACTTACTATCTAGGGGAGGGGTTGGGGGGCAGACTGACCTTAAGCAAAAATTTTTTCACTTGTGCTCAGAAATAGGTTTATGTAAATGAAATTCACTTTTTCTTTCTCTTTCTTGTTCTTTTCTTTCTCCTTTCTCTTTCTTTTTTTCTTTCCTCTTTTCTTTTTTCCTTCTTTCCCTTTTTAGTTTCCTTTTTTAGTTCCTTCTTTTCTTTCTTCTTCCTTCTTGCCTTCCAGCATTCCTTCTTTTTTTTTTTTTTTCATCATTTTCTTTCATTTCTGGGTAAAATGAACACGAAGATTATAAACAGAGTTGAAGAGCTGAATTCAAGGGGAAAGTCTTACCATGAGACAAATAGGCTTTTCTTTTCCTTAGAGCCATTTGACAATTTTGGATTAAGAAACTGCTATCAAAACATCCCCATTATACTTCTACTTTGTCTTCCAGTGGACAAAACAATTTGCCACTATGATAGTTGTGTAAACAACCTATGTTAGGCAAAATAGACAAAGCTTTTCCCAGCACAGTCTCAACTAGACAATGCTTTCTTTATGTGTGTAATGTCCTATCTCTGCCTCTCTTTGTTCACCTACTCAGAGGCATCATGGATTTAAATATAGGGCATTTTAGAGGTCATGTGTTCCAACTCTCTAATTTTTTAAATGAGACCAGAGAAGTAGAGAGATTTGGCTGAGGTCATGCAGGTTCTGCCAACTGAGAGAACAAGCTTTCGAACTCAGATCTTCCAGATGAATTACTGTTCCTCAAGTCCAACTCAAATACTGATCTCATCCAAAAAGCATTCCTTCCTGTCCCTCTTCTCCAGTTAGTAATTCTTCCCCTGAAGAGCACATATAGAAGTTGGCTTTTTATCTCTATAATGGACTTAAATATTATTATCTTTATCATCTTATCCTCTATTGTATTATAAGATCCATGAAGCCAAAAACTGAATACTATCTGAACTTTGTATTTCTTTCAAGAACTCTCACAGTGCTGTGTCAAATGGATATTTTTTTTCTTTCTCCATATTTCATTTTAAACATTTCTAAGGCATGCAACATGGATTTGTACAAGGAATACTCAGTTTATTCATTGTGAAGCTACATGGTTTGGTAGACATAGCTCTTTGCTACAAATCTAATGAAGTCAAACTCTATTATCCAGTGTCTTTGTCACTTTGGGAAAATTATTTCCTTTTTCAGCGATTCAGTTTCCTAATCTGTAAAATGAGAGAACTTTGTTGGATATTATGGAAAAAAAAGACTGATGTTACTGACCTGTTATCTATGTGAGAGATGGCATTAAATTTCTCTCAATTCAGTTTGAGTTGGCTTTAAAAAAAAAAAAAAAATCCCACTTTTTTGGCTATCTTTCAGTCTTTTATATGGAGAAGAAAAGGTAATAAGAAAAAAAAATAACATAGTATGTGCTTTGAGCCTGATAATGACATTTTGATCCAAATAGTTACTCGTGTATTTTTGGTTGTTTTTGTTGCTGGTCTGAGGGAATCAAAAAATTGTACCCACAGATAAATGAAATCTGTCCTATTCAGTATTTCTACCATATCACATTAGGTAAAATAGCTAAAATTATGTCCCAATTGTCCTTTCATTAGCCTGACATTCAATAATCCAAAGGTCTTTATTGAATCCCTTTTGTAAGGTGACTCATTGATGTCATACCTTGATGTTACACAATGAGAGTACAGTGGGAATTGCCAAACTTGGTTGGTTTAGGGTTTGGGTGTGAGTGATCTTGGTATCCTGAAAATCCAGAAATGGAGGTGGGAGATAGTGGGCATGTTAGAAGAAGAAAAATGGTATTGAGAAAAAGTGACGATATACCAGACTTCAATCTTCCATTAACAAGCATTGCTTCTGGAAGTAAATCCTTCAATATGTAGGAATATTAGTTTCCTTATTTTTAATACTAAGAGCTATACTAGATGATTGACAAGGGCCTTTGTAGTATGTTTTCCATGATTCTATATGTCCATAAATTATAAGCTGAATTAGGAGGAGGCTAGGGAAATACAATGTGGCAGAATGTTAGCCATTATTTCAGTTTTCCCAAAAAGTTTGGCATAGTTTTAAGTTTTTATAATTAAAAACTTTTAGATTTTTTAAAAAATAAGGCAAGTAAGATTGAGTGACTTGCCCAGAGTCTCACAGTTATGAATAAATTTTAGATTTTTAATACCTTAAAACTGTACCAAGACTTTTAGAGTATTCTATATACCCAGTATTTAGGCATATTCAATTTTCTTATTAAGATTATAGGAGTGTCTTTGGTAATTTTCACAGAGAATTTTTTTCAATTATTATAAATATCACTTGAAAGTATAAAATATGGAAATACATGGTTGCATCACAGAAGAATGTCTAAAACTGATTCCAAATGGAAAAGAATTCTTTAAAGATAATGTAGTCCTCCAGATTTTCCCCTCTGCACAAGACTGTATACTAATTGCAACAAAGCCCAGAATACTGCAGCTCTTCTTCAAAAATAATCCATGATCACTCAAATCAGTTAAGCAAATCAGATAGGAAAAATCAAATCAATGAAAAAATGTGTATTAGCCAGAATATCACATGTAATAGAATAGAAAACCCATTAAATTAATTAATTGGCATACCTATTATAGATAGAGCATATGAACAATGAACTAGGTCCAGAATTTGATAAAAGGGGAAAAAAAAGTTGGACTGCATTTGAAAAGTTATGCAACTTTCAACAATTTCATAGTGAACTCTAAACCCCCCCCCCAAAAAAAAATCATACATTTAAGACCAGTTTTCTCCTGGTGATTCTATATGATTATGAAAACTGGTATCCTTCAATCACCAAAAATTTCAAATTATGAGTGACCAAAAGGAAAAGGATCATAAAAGTTTTATTGAACCCAGATCATTCCACAAAGAATTATGTGAAAGCAAGAAATCATCCAAGAAATAGAAGGTGAAAAAAGTAGGCAGATAGGTCATATTATAAGATAGAAGGATGAAGAGCCGTATGTTCTGCTGGTACCTGCAAAACATTAAAAAGAGTTGTTGGAATGTTTCATGGTTAATATTTCCTTTTGGAAAGATTTCTGGAAAAGTATAGGAAAGAATTGCCTAGGCTGAGAAGATGAGGACAAAAAGAATACTTTTATAAATGAGACCACCAATCCATTAAAATATCTGAATGGTTGAGGTGTTCATATTCAACTGAATATATAGCATGAGATTATTAATTCTTCTGGATCACATGAGCAGTGAGAAGATATTTCCTTTGATTCCCCATGACCTCCCAAACCTCCCCAGAACAGAAAATATTCACCAAAGACAAAGTAATTTTAGTTGCTTCTATGATCTAGGAAACCAAGAACCCAAAATAATGTTAAAACAAAACAAAACAATGCACACACACTGAGGAAGTGATGGTCACTGAGCTAGAACTTACTAAGCACCCTTGTGATGTCTAAGTTTGTGCTTATTTCTCCCTGGACAGTGTGTGTATTTGTGAGAAAGAGTGTTTTATAAATGTCTCCTCATTTAATCCTCACAACAACCATGGGAGATAGGTGCTGTTTATCCTGGAAAAGAAAAGGATAAAAGTTATATTAAGTCATATTTCATTGCAATATAAAGAACTTCTGAACACTCAGAGGTGTGTTAATTACAAAGAGTGACCCTGAGAGGTGGTAAGCTCCATGTCACAGAATTATTAATGACTACTTATCGTCAATGTTTTAGTAATAAAGGGTTTATTCTTTAAATTCTAGACTACATGGTGGCTGCTCAGATGCTTGGCACTGATTAGTACATAATAAAAGCTTATTCACTTTTGCCTTCCTCCCTTTCCAACAAAGATCCTAAAATTCTAAGATTTTATGGAGAGGCAAAGTAGCATAGACCCTAGTCAAGTCACTTAACATCTTAATATCTCTAAACAAGTCTCTAAGACTTTGAGCTTCAGGACAATTAGAGATCTTTCTTTTCAAAAGGAGTTTCTTAATATGGAGATACCCACAATTAAAAAAAAAATCACTTTCTGGAGTAGGAGGGAAAAGGAAATACAATAAGAACAATAACAACATTAATAATAAAATAGAATTGAAAACTAGATTTTTTGAATCAAAGGAACAAGATTTGAATCATTTAAGTTTGATTTCCACAATGGCAAAATGAACCAATTGGGTTAGTTGATTTCTAAGATCATTTTATTTTTAGAGGGAAACTGGTAATACAGTAGATACAATAGTTTAGAGTTAAGAAGAGCAGAGTTCAAATCCAGCATGAAACATTTAGCAATGGTAAGTCATTTAATCCTGTTTGCCTCTGTTCTTCATCTGTAAAATTAGTTGGATCATGACATGGCAAATAATTCCAGCATCTTTGCCAAGAAAAACCCTCATGAAGAATCAAACATGATTGAAATGACTGAACAATTATAACAAAAGTTGTACTTTTACATTCCTATAGTACTCAGTGGGTAATAGTAGTATAGATAATGTGACAGCTCTATGGATAATATAGATCCACATCCTGGGATCCTAATCAAATGCCATAATTATAATAGTTCACATTGAAACTATTTAACAAGTATCATTACCTTTGATCCTGATTATTCTCAATGAGATAGTACAAACTTCATTACCACCATTTCAGTTGAAGAAATTGAGAGAAATAAAGCAATTTAGTCAGTCACACAGTTAAAAAGTAGAACTCATGTTAGAACTTAGAACTTCTGATCTTGTCATTAGTTCTATTTCTATGACTAATCTTTAACAAAAATGAATTTAAAGGGATAAGAAGGAGAGAGAGTAGAAAAGCAGTTGAATCCTGACTATTTCAGCATATTCTAGAGTTCATCCTTCTTTTCTTAATAAAAAGTAAAGGTCAAATTGTTGGCTGCGCTCTTAATGCCCTGAATACTGCTTCAAAACCAAAACAAACAAAACATAACAAAAAATAAAATCCAACAACCAGTTGAGCTGTCTATTTTATTGGTTGAGTTAACACAACAAATACCATAAATCCAGTAATTACTAATTGCCTCCTCCATTATAATGGGAGAAATGAATCATAAAGCTTTTATTACTTCACCAAAGGGCTACAAATCTTCCTGAGCAACATTTTTCACATTTACCTGGTGCCTTCTGTTTCAGGGCACACTCATTTGCC